>NW_012130131.1:683422-685776 GCF_000143395.1 Atta cephalotes
CCCCTCCTCTCTCTCTCTCTCTCTCTCTCTCTCTCATCTTTCTTTCTCTCTCGTATTTTGAGTCGTCCATCCATTGTGGCTTCCGTCCCGGTGAATAGTGGCCTCGTCCAATTACTTTTTAATCTCCCGCTACATCGTCCTAGTTCGATCTCTTCCCTCGATTATATAGTTTCCTTGCAAGAATTACACAGGATGTTCCGAAAATACGGGAATTGATAATAGAACTCCACTTTCGGCGAATTCGAAATGAAATCTGTTTTCAAGCTTAATCGGTACAATAATTAGAGTTCCTCCAATAACTTTCAAGAAATCATTCAATTTTTTATGAATTAGAAATTATATTCATCGTAAAAACAACTGTGAGATAAAAATAAACAGAATTGATCAGCATTAATTATCCATATCACAAAGTAAGCTAATTCCATAAATAAATATTTGTTAAAGTGGGAGAAATTAATTACTTCATTTGAATTTTCCCCGACTTCTTTTTCAACGAAAACGAATTATTTTATGCCGATTTCTGATCATTGTTCGTCCCAATTTCGTCCCAATTTCAGTCGTATTATTTGCCGCGCTCTCTATCATGGCGGATTATAACTTCCTTTGATTACGCCTGGCTCCCTAGCGAATGGATCTCGTGAGTCTTTACGAAAGAATACGTTGTCCAATTAAAAGTTTTTATTTATTTAGCACCTACATCTCAGTGAAATATCGAGGATATAAATGCATTGAGTCGATAAGGGATTTATCAAGTTGCTTGAAAGAATATGAATAGCTGACTTGCAAGTAATTTCTTGTAATTTTCGCATTATGTCGATATTGAATACTCACTCATAATTCTAGAAAGAAGTTTCTTTCAATCAAAAATAAATTTAGACATAGGTTTAGTCAAATAAATTAATATTTAAATTTAACATTTTTTAAACATTAAACATTTAAAATAACCGTCTTTTAAATAGTAACAATAACATTTTAATTTTATAATATTAAGAGTAAAACCAAATGAAGTTAACAAAAATAAGAAAAGAAAAAGTTCAGATTACAAAATAAAAGAAAAAGTTTAGAAAATTTGAATGAAAAGAAATAAATAAGAAACATATAAATAAATATATAAAATAAAAATTATAAATCTAGAATAGAATAAAAGTTATGAAAATTACTTAATCTAATACGTGGTTTAAGGTACAAAAAGGATTAATGAATTATGATTTCACGTACAATTACCAGTGAAACTGAATTTTGTGGACAGAATCGTGGTGAGTGCGAAGAGTAGATCGTCCCTTATATTTCTCACAAGTCTGGATAGAAACGGCAATAAATAACTGTCTGTCTTTGATCACTCGCCGACGTGTATCACTTGTCTCGACCGGTCCCTAAACGACTTCCTTGACATTTATACATTGAACGCGAAAAAAGTTTCGTAATACGAATCGCTTTATGTATCGACAATTTGTACTCGTCGTCGAAAGAACACTCCTCGAAGAACTCCCTCGCAGAAATGCGCGATAGTATTCCATTCTGTGAAATTCGATAGAAGATATTTACGCAGGACCCTCCATAGATGATAGTCCAGCGAACAGATAGAGTACGGTTTTTTTCTGACATTGTTGAACGTCTCATCGTGTAAAAGATATGAATTTTTATCAAACTTGTGCAAATTTTTTCGTCAGTAAAGTTATCGAAGCAACAGTGATTTTTCTATTTATATACACATGTTTAACATTGCATTTTATTATACTTTTTTTTAACACTGTTGAATATATAAACAAGCCATACATTTTATTAAAACTCGCAAGAGAAATTAAATTCATAACAAATTATTGACTTTATGATTGTAGCTCGTAAATAGTCAATAACATTCATAAACTGCGAGAAGCGGCAAAGTGATCTCCTTCTTCTCGGAAGAAAATTTCTTCCGGCATAAAATCATATTCCGCAATTCCTTACACGACTCGTCCTTTCTGCTAGATCCATTTCTGAACCAGGAAAGCGAATGAAAACAGTTTCCAACACACACAGTTCAGCAATTGCTCGCGGACAGATCGCGTTCCAGAAAACTGTGTTTCGAAATTGCAAAAATGTTTTGGTTTTCTATTTAGCATACATGTGCAAACGCGTCTAAGTTTGCGAACATATTCTTTGATGTGTAACCGCCGTAAGAAGAAACACGAAGAATGAGATACACGACAGAGAGAATGAGAGAGAAAGAGAGAGAGAGAGAGAGAGAGAGAGAGAGAGAGAGAGAGAGAGAAGAAGAAGAGAGAGAGAGAGTAATTATATACTACAACACTCTACTAGAGTCTTACGTAATATTGTGACACTATATTACTTCTTCTACTATATATATATATATA
>NW_012130131.1:686043-708271 GCF_000143395.1 Atta cephalotes
TACGTATACTTCTCTTCTATACTATATATATATATATATATATATATATATATATATATATATATGTGTGTGCAACATAGAATTTATATATATATATGTGCAGCATAGAATTTATATATATATATATATAGTAATCTGTGTCTACAATTAGATAAATAGACAATAGTAATTAAAAATTAGACAATAATAATTACGTGGACAGTCTGATAATTCCATGCAAATAGAGATTATTTTTAGTATCCGGCAACTCTTGGAGGATCACACACCAAATTTCAGTAAGATGACAACCATTGCTCTGTGTTTGGTGTTTATTTGAATCAAATCCCCTACGAAATCCAAATTTGGAGAAAGAGTTTCGTAACGTAAATCGAACAATTTTGTGGTAACACTAAAAATTCTTTGATTCATTTTTCACAAATCACGGTATTTAATCGATTCAAATGAACGTCAAACACGAAGTAGTGGATCCATCTTATTGAAATTTGATGTGCAATCCTTCAAGAATGCCGGATATTAAAAATAATTTCGATACGTATTAGTGATGCTATATTTTAGACTTTGCACGGATTTATCAGAGACCGCTTACGTATAATACGCGTAAGTAGATCACATAAAAGTAGATAAATTATAAGCCTCGAGAGATAAATTTGTATAAGTAGATGATCAAATTATTTCGCGATTCAAAAAACTTCTCTGTCAATCACATTCAATCGAGTCTCGCTGCAATGCCCTTATTGAGGTGTATGATTCGGAAAATTTTCGTCGCTGGAAATTTAACGAGGAAATCTACTGCTCGAATCTCTCATAGAAATGAAAGAAGGTGAGTAGACGATTGTTTCCTGGAATCGTTTCTGGTAAGCGTCTAAAAGTAGATTTCAAATGGCGACCTCGAAGCCAACTTTGTTGAAGCGTTATTAGGATGATCCACTTATGACTTATCATCCCCTTTGCATTCTCTGTAACTCATTTGACGCTTCTCACCAATCATATATATTCGCATACCTAATTACGTTCTAACCGAAGTCAATGAGAGAAGGTCAATCCTTCCAGGAACACACAAAATGTTTTCAAAGTTCTTTGATCTCTACACAGAGACGTATATAAAATGATAAAAATCTCAATTTCTATAGGAAAATAGATCATGGTGTTTTCATTCTAAACTATTTATGTCGAGATATCTAACGAGAATGATAACGGAACAAAAACTCGGAAACGAACTGAATGCGGATTAGATAACTCCTCGAAAGTACGTGGCGTCCGACAAGAAGCATAAACCAGGAGAAGGCACAGCCGATATCGCGCTCTCACTGCAAGGGAACGACAGGAGAGAAGACCGATAACGACATCTCCCAAAAGGCTGCGGCTAGATAGGAAAAGAAGAAGCCTTGGAGGACTCACGAAGTAAGAAATAGGCGAAAGAGGCGAAAGAGGGCGAGAAGGATTCCATCTGAAAACTTTCTTTACAGGTTTCGTCGACTCGTAAAATTCTGCGCGAATCAACTGCGACTTTGCGAAATGGACGCGAACAGAGTCGTTACGATAAAAAACGATGATAGTTGGAGAGAAAATTACATTGTCTATTCGTATTATATGTTCAGAAAACAAAATATTCTGAGAAAGACGATAAATTATATTACAGACAGAGAAAAATATTTGAACCACAAATAGTTCAGAATCGTAAAGTTTTTCATTCGCGTTGTTGAATTCAACTTAGCTAGGGAATCGATTAAACTCATAAAGCAGCACTCCATAAACGATCGGTATGCAGGATGGGTATAATTTTGAAGTGAACGGCATGTTCACCGTGAGCACATACTCACGGGATTAAGTGGCGCATTTAGTGTGAAAACTTGCTTCGTTGCCCTGGAAAAATCTTTCGCTGAGCGAAGCCGGAGCTAAGGACGGCGTTCGTAATTGAGTCCCATGAGGAGCTCCGCCTCGAGTCGCATAAGAGCGAAGCACTTCCGTGCAATATACTCGCGTTCTAATTTCCCGCTCGCGACATTACCTGAAATCAGTCGCATTTACGTCAAATCGAGAGACAAAAAGGAGAAAAGGGAGGCGATCCTCTGACGATCTCAGAGGGAAACTTTGCATGCCATACCAAGGAACGTACCGTTTAATTTCCTGTTTATAATTCGCGACATCGAAATCGCTTAATATACTCGCGATGAAATCGAAGCAGATCATTTTTCTGACAAACTGGAGCAAATTTCTACAGAGAAAAAATCCTATTGAGAGGAGAATATTTAATAAGTTTATTTTCTTATACCGTTTTCAGCTTTCTCATTTAGTTATTATATCGTTTTCACAAATTGTGTCACTAATTTTACACACAGTTAACGCATAATTAAAAAGATCTTTCTGAGGCTTATATAATTTCATTAAAATTGTGTACGTACTTTATATTCCAGTAATATTAATATTCAGATTGCAGTTCATTTCATTACTAAAATTTACTCAGAATATTAAAGAGCGTAATCGGCAGCGCTTTGATAATATAATAATGACAGCAATATCACATTGTAAAGTTTCGAACGCGTTCACTATTTTCGATCGTTTCGAAATTCGCTTGACTCGTTCCTGTGATGCATCCGGTGATCATTGAAGCGATCTGGGACGGTTCGAAATGACTCGATTCGCCGGCGAACGAATATCGATACAAGATTTCCGTCTCGGAGTTTTACGGCTTTTGAACCCTTTCGCTACGAGCTATTTAACCTTTCAACTTCCTTATGGACATTAAACCTCTGCTAACCGACTTCCGGCGTGTTGGTCGACCGGAAGCAAACTGGTGTTTCTATCACAAGCAATCATAATAGAATTGTTCGAGCTTCTCATTGAAGACAAAAAGTTGATACGATTATTGGATACTTAGAAACTATTAATCGATTCTTTTTCTTTCCAATATTATTGTCAAATAATAAGTGAAACGATATATTCTGTCTCTTGAATTTTCTTGCGCCATGAAGATGCAAGTATGCTTCCAATTCTATAAACTTTTAGACAATCTCTGTAGATAAATCATTGAATTTGCAGACAGTCTTTTTGTTATTATATTATCTGTTAACAATCTGTTAACAGATAATATAACAGATAATATTATATTATCTGTTAACAATCTCTAATTAAACAAAATTTTTAGCCTAATTTTACAGTGCGTTAATCTTTAGTATAGTATAGATTGAAAAAAAATTTACTAAACTTTAATAAATATTTGTTTCAATAGTACTAACGAAATATTTATTAAAATATAAACATATATTTTTATTTGAATTAAGCATAATTTTTTTATCTTGAATAAATATTTATTTACTGTAGGTAAATATTTCGTTAATATTATTGAAACAAATATTTATTAAAATTCATCAAATTTTTTTTCAATGTACAAATGAGTTCATGTTTTATGTATTTTTTTTATAATATTAGGCAATTTTTTTTTTAAATATTAAGAGCACCAGATTAGATAATAACCTCTATTCTCTCCATTTTTTAAATATATATAATACACAACTTTACAAATACTTTCTAAAGATGTTAAAGTATGTAAAAGTCACTTAATAATTGTTATAAAAGTAATAAAAATTAATCCATATGAAAAAAAATGATTTGCTGAGACATCTAAAAATTTAGCTAGATACAGATCTAGAAATAATTTCGTTGGATCAACAAAATAATTACGTAAGAATCTCAAGCAATATTGCAAAAAGTTTTGCTACTACTTTGAGTGTACTATATAATTATTTGAGTGTACTATATAATTATGGCATCAAAATTATTTTTAAATCTGCATCTAGCTAAATTTTTAGACTATTTTTTTCATGCAGACACGAATGATTCATCGCGTGTAATAAAAAACCGAAAAATCATCGTGTGCACGAAGGGTTAATCCTTTGTAAAGCACATTATAAACTCCACTCAGAATATAGTTCATTAAATACATGCGGAGAAGATTAAATAAATAAACAATTTTTATACAGCCTATTTACGTTGTAACTTTAGTTCTGATTCTCATTTATGGCACTTTTATAGCATCTGTATTAAAAATCGCAACTTTACAATTTCCACAGTCTCGCAGTTATAGGACGATCGGATGCTTTACGTTCCGGATGGGTTGAAAGCCCACTTAGTTTTCGACTATTCGATACAACGAACTCGGCCTCCAACAGAGGTTTAATATCCGTAAAGAGAGATAGGGTGGTTAAATAGCTCATAGCGACGAATGAGGGGAGCCGTCGGGGTTGCACCATAAAACTCAGCCGGCGTTTTCACATCGTTGAGAAATTATTACGAAAGATTTCCAGTCGTCACACCGCGTGGTCGAATTTTTTGCGAGTCGCCATTTTGTTGTTCACATTAGCGCGATTTTATGTGCCGTAATGTCATTAATAAGATTTATATTATAAGTTTTTAGACACATTGATCTCATCATTAAGCAACGATTAAATTACAGAATCATAATTTCAAAAAAACTTGTATGCGTCACGTTTATTATGCTAAAAATTTTCAAAGTTTAATGCAGAATTTACATTAGCGCGATTCATATTATAACATCCATTTGCCTAATCATAAATCTATGAAATTTTTCCATAAATGTGGCATCGCGTCGCTCAAAATGTTGAACATGCAGAGATATAAATTCGTAATTTTATGTTAACGCAGAGCAATTTAATGCGAGTTCGAACGGTTATTGTAATTTCATTTGTATACAAATTTGCATGTTGCCTTTATCATGCGTGTGAGAGACCTGTACTCTGCAGAATAATGGATGAATATTGAAGGAGAGTGTAACAATGCGTATTCCGCGTATCGATTATGTATATAGTAAGCAATAATAAATTTTTTTAATACTGCTAACTTATTATTTTACGTTATTTTCAGAACGTCTTTAATTATTTCTAATACACAAGTGCAATGTTATTATTACGTTCCTCATTCAAACTGTGTGTAGACTTTATATAAAATTAGATTACATACACACTCACACTTTGATTTTCGCAAATTATTTTTTTCTCGTACTTTCTTCTCGTAACTTCTTTTTTAATTAGCTTTTTAAAAGCCAAATAAACTATAACAAGAATCATTAAGTATTGCAAAATTTATGATGGTTCTTCTGCTATTGAGCCAATT
Organism: Atta cephalotes; assembly: GCF_000143395.1. Classification (NCBI taxonomy): domain Eukaryota; kingdom Metazoa; phylum Arthropoda; class Insecta; order Hymenoptera; family Formicidae; genus Atta; species Atta cephalotes. The sequence goes on from NW_012130131.1 coordinate 691,174, forward strand.
ATTTCACAGAATAGTTGTGCTTTTTTTTGCGTAACTCGTCCTGATCGTCATTTGTCAGAATATTATAACGTGGCCCGCTCGAACAATTCTAGCTGGTATCGGATCTTATGAGGACTGGAGTCTCCAAGAAAGTTTCTTCAAATACGCGCGAATCTCTGAAGAGAGAGAAAGAGAAAGAGAGAGGGAAGGAGAGATCAAGTCTTTGGCGATGTAACGACCAAAAATTGTCCAATTATTTTCACGGTACGCGAAGAGGAGTTTCGCGTCGCACACAACCGTCGAAGACGAAGACGATTCAGTCTGCCGTGAAGAGCGTCGAAGTGAAAGATTATCGACTGCACGAGTTTCGTGACATTTCTTCCCGAGTGAGTTACGTCGTCGTTCCACAACCGTGAATTCTACTTCTTTGATACGTAAAATTTTCCCGATGAAATAACGAAACAATATAAGATATGCATCTCGGAATATATAAACTTATTGAATGCACGTAACTTTGTAGAATCATAAACAACAAATATTTCTGAAACATGAAAACAAGAAAAATTAAATATTCGATTTAATTAAATAAAATTTTTGTTAAGTAACAGATACTGCACAAAATTTCAATAATTTCCAAGGGGCATCGAAATGAAAGAATATTGATTATGGAGGAATTTTAACATGTTAGAGTTTTGCGATATTTTCCTACGAACGTCTTCACGATCCACAGTTGTGGATTTCATTTCCACATCGTGAATTTTATTTCTGTTGAATTTTATTGCTATTATAAATTTTATTTTCACGAAAATATTTTCTTGAAATTGTGGGAAATGCAACGCAACGCGTACGTGTGCACACACGATGTGTGTGTGTATAGGCTGAAAATATATTTAAAAGCATGCTGCACAATAAATGCTTTCATCGCAAACACAAAAGCAGTTATAATGGATTATATTCGTTATAAAATATTTGTTATGATTTAGCTTATCAGTTGTGATTAAACTTTCAGTTGCATTAGCAGATGCGCGTGTATTATACGTGCTAATATTACACGGTAACATCTCTTTCAATACGTTTTAAGCATGATATCGGTAACTCCATTCGGTATATATATAAATGTGTTCATAATTAAAACTCTACCCGCGACATTAATAAAACGTCGGATTCATCTCGCGAGAGAATTACGAAGCCGATTCGTCTCATCGATTAGTGTCGGAGCAGCAAATAATTGCACCGCGTGTAATACGAGGTGTGTCACTCTGGATTTCAATAATTTCTCGTTATCTCACTTTCGAAAGCGTTTTTTTCCGTTTCTATGCAATAAAATGTTAGTTATATCGCTTATCAATTCCTTTTTATGAAAAATCTCTTATAAATAAATCTTACTTAAATAAGAGAGATACAGATTAATATTATTATATTTAAAAAAAAATAAACTCTTTTTCCTGTATCATGAAATTTTTTAAAATGTCTCATTTTTCGAAATATTTTATCTGTTATTTTCTCGAATAAAAATTTTAATAATTCTTTTATAATTAATTCTAATTTTTATATTTATAATGAAACACTTCAAGATATTTTATTGAAATTAACTTGATAATTTATTAGAGAAGTATATACTTCTCCTATAAAGAATTTGATTTCAAATTGATAATAAAATATCTTCAAGTGTTTTTCATTATGAAAATGTATTTGTTACACAAAAGCTAAAATATAAATAAATTTGTAAATGCAATTAGACCTAATTGTAACATCACTGTTTTTATAAAGAGCTATTTATGTAATGTATTTAGTAAGCAAATCATGTATATATATACACACACATATACATATACACACACACATATATTGTATATATAAATATTTTAAAATATAGTATCTTAAAAAATATCTTGAAAAGGATTTCCGGAAATCTTTTGTCAAAAGAAAAACATGTTTGATCTTTTTACTCTTCAGAAAATACGATAATATCAATATGTAGATACCCTATCTATATAAAACAGTATGTATTAAACTTACCTGCAATCTATAGATAGAAGTAGAAAGAAAAACTTCTTAGCTTCTTGTCTTAAGTTTTCTCAGAGATCTTCACGAGGCGAAGCCGGATGTAAGCTACCTTATAGTTTTTCTTTGTAATGTCTGCAGTCAAAAGGCCCCTTTCGTTAACATGTAACCAGAAAAATCTGATGTCCTTAAATGGCAATGGGTTAGATGGAAATCATGAAATCATAGAACGTGAAGTTGAACAAAAATATCTCGAATTATGCGCGTGTTTTCGAGTCGAGTTTCTTTCTTAAATCTTCTTATTTTGCCACACTTCTCCCGGACGATTTCCTCTGCAAGCATACAAGTTGCGAGCTGCAATCTTTTCACGAGTTAAATGTGTTACAAGATTGTCTTGCTTTTATAATCGAGTATCATTATATTACAATCAGGATTGTATAAATAATGTAAATAGATATAAACGGCCAAATTTATTTTTGCAATAAATGTAGTAAATTTTCAAATAAATGTGATACTGTAATATAAAGAAAAGATAAATTAAAAATAATTTACAAAATAAAGATTATGAAAGTTGAAGAATTTTTAACACATATATTTTTAATGTACATCTTTCTCGTATGATAATGTTTTGATGATGATTTTGATGAAAATTCTCAAATTGTTTGTAATATCAATAAATCATCTTTAAGAAAAAAAAAACAAAATATTTGCAATAAGAAATATAGAAATTATACAGAATACTTCCCGTAATTTCGTATTATTATAATATTTGATAACCAAGATTGTTTACAAAGGAACGCTTGTACATAATTTCTTCCATGAAACAAGCAGAAACTGGAATACGGAAAAATGTACGTAACACTCGCAAAAAAAGAACAACGCTTTTAATACAAAAGCTATTTTTATTCCTTTAATCTCATATCAGTCGTGAAAAATCCTTCGCTACATCCAAAGTACATACGACATGTGCAGAATCGAATACATTACGTTATACACGGTAATACAAATCGTATTGCTCAATCGTTCGGAATCATGTGTACCTGAAACTGTGCGCGTGTGTGTATATGTGTATATGTGTTTTTTGTATATGTATAAGTACGTAAATGAGTGTATATGTGCGCCTGTCCATATATGCAAGATTGTGCTGCGAGCGTCGGAGAGTCGTAACTCTTCGCGGAGTTTTATGGTCGAGAAAAGGAGGGTGGTTTACGTGGAAAGAGGGAAGTGGAATGGCAGGATGGGTGGATTCGAAAGAGATCGATTCGAATGTGGCTTTAGCCCTCATTTTCTCATGTATACTTAATGTTATTTTCTCTTTCCTTCTCTTCTCTCTCTCCTCCTCCCCCCTCCCCCCTCCCTCCTCTCTCTCTCTCTCTCTCTCTCTCTCTCTCTCTCTATCTTTCCCATCCTTCGCTATCTTGCCATACACTTTCTGTTGATCAATCTCACAACATAAAATATCATGATCTCACATTTGTAAAATATTTTTCTTTTAAAATACATTATAAAAAGAATAAATAAACAAAATTTATCAGTTGGCTGTTTGCTATCTCTGCTTCGTTATGAATAGCATTTAATCTTTTAAAACAAACGTTGTTAAGCATAACGAGATTTAAATATGAAATATTAAAATATCTAAATCCAATAAATATAAATACAGTAATTTCTAATAGATGCATTTTCTATTTAAGCAAGAAATCCTATCGTCCGACGTCACTGCCCTTAACTTCTAACTGACATGCATATCCGATGGATGGAGTTACGATGAGTTTCGCCGAGCGGCTGATTAATGCATCGACGTGTGATTACATTTACTGGAAAGCATCGTAGCAGCACGTTGTGAATGCGAGGGAAGTTAATAGGACGGGTTGCCTTCCTCGTGAGATTTTCCCTGGCACGAATGTTTCACTGCGTGAGAGTCGGTGAGAGGAAAGCCGATTAATATTCACGACCGATCTCGGGACGCTAAGCCTTTATACGATGAAATTCCGCGCGTATGATTTCCTTGCGAAATTTAATTCGACCGATTTATCAGAGCGGAATTTTGTTCCTGTAGTTTTCCATCTACGGAAAATATTAAAAGTCATTGAAACAATCGAGAATTGTCTGTACGAAAAGATAACTCAGTTCGTATAATTTTCTCTTATGAAATACATTTCGAAAAATGTATCTCATGTCTCTTTGGATTCTCGAGGAAAATCCGGAAAAGCTTTCCGACGCGTTTCTACAAAAAAAGCAAGATCGTTACTGAGCAAGCTCGCGACCGCAATTATAATTAGTGCGCACAAGCGAAAAGAAATAAATAAGAAGTAAAAAGGGATCGATAGAAAAAGAGGAATGCATTTAACTCAGACGAGCCGCAAACCAGCGAATGCAATATCGCCTGCAAGCAAGATCGTTAAATTTTGCTAGTGTTTTTCTTGTTTCTGCGTTTAACCGCTCACTCGTCAATTCGACAAAAATAAATATACACGAAGAAAGAAGCGACAGATTCTATTGATGATAAATTTTATCTATGAAAAAAACGAATCTCTGAAAGCATGGCGTCAAAGTAAAAACCAAAAAAAAATCAAACTTTCTAGTTTAGATTTTTTCGCGAAAAAGGAATTGTTTCGAATGTGTTGGATTTTTATTTTCCACCAGATTTTAATCGATGCAAATAAATATGCATGAAGCATCTAGAGAAGTCTATGAAAAATTTTTACCTATGAAAATACAATCTTAAAAAAATCAGTTCTCTTTAAAAAGTATTAAATCATCCGTTACTAATCTTTTTAATGTACAAACTGAAATGATTATTTTTAAAAGGTTCTTCTCTAGGAAATACATTGCATTTCCTCGTGTAATTTAACTCGATTTAACGATGTTATTTATTTAACCGCAAGCGAGGTCATTTAAGGAAATTCTTTAAGGAAATGGCGATTACATGAAAAGGTATGAGTTTTCTAATTATTTCATTTCCGAATACTTCTCAACGTTTAAGATGCAATATTTAAATAACTAAGCAACATTTCATATCTCCTTTTTCTATTAAGTTTAAAATATAATATATTAAAATATTAAGAAATAAAAAAAAGATTTATATAATAATGTAAGAAAACATTTTTTTTTTAATATCTTATTAGAGATTAATTATTTAACAGATTCAAAATTGATTAAACATTTATAAAAATTCTAAATGCCACATTTTTGCTACGTTTTTATTCCGAAAACACAGCCTAATAGTCTGCCCATTCACGGCAAATTAATTGAAATTCGTAAAATTGACCGCGCGGTTTAAAGTTATTCTCGTTGGCAAGCTCATTTAAAAAGTTCTAATTAAATGAAACAACAAATATAGAACTCCTTTTACAGAATTTCGTCAGTGCGTAAAATTACGTTCACAACTCGATATAACTTGTATTTCGACTCTGAAAGTTGGCGACTCCGAAAACGTACAATCAAATTTAAACGTATTTCGGTTATTCGTGTTTCAAATTCTATAATTGCCCTTCTTCAAAATATATTAATTCTTATATTTTAAAGAAAAGGATTTTACAGATTTTTAATGAATTATTTTATATAAAGAATTCTATATAAAGAATTTTAATTCCAATTTGTTATTTAAATTATTTGTTTTATTAATTTACTTGTAAAAATGTTTGTTAAATTTTAACATAATCCGAAACGTTAAATTTTAATTGACTAAAGTAAACAATTTTTTAATTTCCTGACATACTAAGAATTTCTCTTCATTTCTTGTTTCAAACATTCTCGTTTGGCCTGAAATTTCTCAAAATGTAAATAAATTACTTGCCCCGGAACAAGATGAAATATTGTTATATACGAAACTCGAAGGCAAAGACAAATTTCGAGTTACCTCAACGGCGAAGCTTAAAGGACACAGGCAGGATTCTATATCCTTGCGAGTCGCCAGACTGGAAAGCAAACACTGTTCATCCGTGAATCGCGTCGTGATTACGGCAACGGAAAGGAAACCAGTTTCCTCGTCGCCGGTACTTCTGACGATGAAAGAACCCTCCAAGACTCGACGCTTTCTCGGGGGCACATTCTTCTGTCACATCCGACGCCACCTTGCAGTTATGATAATTTGTCATCAACTCATCAGTGTTTTCTAAATAATTGAAATTTGCAAACTTCAACAAATATTACACTTAGTTGTAGAAATAATGTCAATTTCATCTCATTATATGTCTATCGATTATAGATCGATCAATGATTTAAGAGGGTGAAGCCAGCTCGAATCGCATCTCACAAAGACACCTTTAAAAAATTAACTACTTCCACCTATCTTTTTGCCGTTTAGTGTTTTTCAATGTTCGCGTCATATAATATGTATATATCTATCCGTGTTGTGTGTCTGTATATATGTATATTTATATATACGTATATGTATATAGATATACGGGGCGTCCTAGAAGAGACGTATACCATTCTAAAGAGCTGGAATTAACTTGCAAAATTTTTTTTAATTTAAATAAATAATCTAACTATAACGAAGCAACGAAGTAAGAATTATTTAAATAAATCATAATTTTTAATATCTCAACGAATAAAATTCATTGTCGGACTTCTTTTTAATTCTCAAGTTTCTTAAAATCTTGATTTTTTTAATGTAATTTTTGCATTAAAAAATTTTCAAAATTAAATTTTTTTGGAAGTAAATGTGCTATTGTAATTCCTCGCTCCACAATCCGATTCTGGTATACACTGTTTTCAGAACATCCTGTACGTTCAACGGTCTCTGTACATCAGGTCGAGTGCCATGATGGCACTCCTAATCTCGCACAATTCGCCAGTCTTAAACACCAAGTTAACATTATTATCACTACAGCAGAATCGCTACAGTTGTATCTCCACTTTAAAACGCCAGGATCGAGAGGGTCCTCAATAGAAATAAAAATGATATTTATTCTAAAAAAATATAAAATACACACAAAGTGCTACTGAGGAGAGTGCAAAGATGCACTTGAGCAGATTTCCGAATCACGAATACCCCGTATCACGTGTAGAATATAACGCTGTGTAAATCATATCGGAGTAATCCAAGAGCCATTAAGAATATATCAAAGCGACCAGATCATATCAAGCATAACACGTAAAAAAACAACAATAAATTATATATATTTTTTGATATAATAATATCAAATCTGCAACACAATTTTTTAAAATTATGTTACAAAAGATAGAGCAAGTAATATATAAAAATTCTCACAAATATTCATAATATTTATAATTAACAAGGATAGTCTCCTTTTATTATTATTTTACATCCATATCGTTCATTCATTTCGCGGTTTATAACGGACTTTTTTTTTTCACGGGATCAACATGAACAATTAAATTTAATTAATTTCATATTTTCGTAGCGGAGGAGCCCGGCTTTGAGCACCAATCACGTTCTTGTTCGCGATGCTGAAAGCGCGAGATCCATGAGGCGCGTTTCACTCGATCGAGTCCGCCAAACATTTATCTATCACTTTAAGGATCAGTCACGCCATCTTGGTTCCTTTTCAACGCGACCGAACGACGTTTCTCCTTGGATCGTGTCCAAAAGACGTCGTCGTATTTCACAAGCGTGACACGCCGTTTAAATAAATCCGGTCGCCATCTTGGTGTCCGAAAAAGCACTTTTCGCATTTAAACGTGATCCGCGTAAATTTTTCGGAGTCGATTTCCCTCGAATACGCGAATGCAAAAATCACCGCGTTCTAGCGAACATCTCTACCATCCTTCCCGGCACTGACAAAGACTGCGCACAGTGACATTTGAGACATGCCTTCTGATTAATCTATTACGTTTCCATCGCCAGGACGAGTCCTTTGTTCGTGCCGTCTCGGGTGGCCCTGTTCCGCCAATCACATCCTGGACCCTGTTATTCTCCGCGAATTAATCTGGTAGTATGACGAGGACAGATTTCCTTCTTGATATCTCGTTGTTCGCTTAGGTCTTTATGTTTGACGCGTGGAAGAAGATTATAAAAACTATTCACAAACTTTTTTATGCAAATATAAATGTCGTTATTTTATTTGCTGAATATGTTGAGCAAAAAAATGAGGACAGATTTTGCCTCTTGACTGTAATTTCATCAGAAACACATATATGAAAATGTACACACAAAGTAAAAGTTTTTTGATGAACATTTCTTTCTCAAATAAATTTTTTATACTTGAAATGAATAAACTGATCTAAAAATATTCAAATATTTATGCAACGTATATAAATTCTCAAAATTAAATTATTTTTGCAAGGTAAAATCTTTTTTAGCAGAAATTGGGTAATAAATAATAATTACATAGTATAATATATTTTGAAGAAAATTTGTATGATATCATAAAAATGTTCACTTCTATAAAAAAAAAATGTTAATCGTGATATTTTCCGCAAAAAAAATCAATCACAATCTTATTCTTTTTTTTTTTAAGATAGACCCAGTAAATAAAAAATAAGAATAAATTCGAAAAATCAAATGATACATTAATTTTTTTATTCACGATTTAGGAATTTTATTCAGATCCAAGATGTATCCGCATTTCTCCGACTCTTGTCCGGTTCGGATTCCTCATACATCCATAGCGTCCCCTACGTAGCCTTCATCAGGACTTTCCGGATGATTCGGAGGTTGCAGTTCCTCCGCTCTCGCGGCAGCTGCAGCTGCGGCCTCGCGAGCAGTTTTGCTGAGAAGAGACCGCGGTGATAACGGAGTGGTTTCACCTCTATAAGCCGCAGGAGGTGATGGTATAAAGGGTACTTCTGGGAAAACAGCAACTGGCGATACTGGCGACTGAATGGGCAGTTGCTGTTGAATCGGTTGCTCAACCGGTTGAATTGATAATGGTGGCTGTATTGTCTGTGACTGTTGCTGCTGTTGTTGTTGTTGATGCTGATGCTGATGTTGATGCTGATGCACCGGATAAGGATAACCTTCGGCGGTGTACCTAGCATCGGTTCGCGGTAAAATGGGATCATACCCCGGTGATCTTGCGAGGAATTCCGCCTCGCGCGAATATCTGGCCGCCGGCGCAGCCGCCGAGCCTGGCTCCGTCATACGTTGTCGGAGTCTAGGCAAAGTGCTAGCAGTACTAAAGGTGATCTTAGGCAAGCCAAAATTGAGCGGATAGCCATCCTGATCCAAGTAATTCATCTGTGATAGCACCGGTGGCGGCCGCAGATCGGGTTGCAATGGATAGCCCGAGTCGTATTCCAAGACCTGCCGGTCAACGCCGGCACGCTGATGATGCCGTCCGTACAACTGACCATAGCCCACCTCGGAGTTCTCGGGTACCTCATTGATTAGATCAGGTTCCGTTAAATACTTGGCAACTGGACTCGCTACTGAATATGCATCTCGATCCAAGTGATTGTTCCTGGTGTGTTCCCGACGTTCCAAAGTAGCCGCACGGTTGATCTCACGTTCAGTGTACGAAACCATCTGCTGATGTTCAAGACCTCCGATCAGACTACCGTTACCTTTCCGATAGGAACTGCTAGTAGTATCCTTCGTGATTGGTAGTACCGATTTGCTCTGCGTTACCAACGCTTTCGAATTGCGCTTCCGATCGCGACGACGCTTCTTCGCACAGTATATTACGCTACCCACTAAACAGCTCAATGCTAGAAGGGTGCCTACCAATGCGCCAGCAACAATTGCGGCTACATAACCGGAACCGGGATTATCGAAGGGTGGTTCTACGGTGGGTTTCTCACGAAAGAATACACGAAGAGAAAGATTTGCCACTGCAGAACCCGCGCTATTTTCTGCGATACAGCTGTAGGTGCCCTCGTCGAGCGACTCGACTGAGTAGAGAAACAGCGTGCTGCTCATGTTGGTCCCACCTCGTTGTCGATAGATGTACCTAAAATAGATGTAAAAAAATACATTTCGAAACAAAAAAACATGGATAAAGATCTATAATAGAGGTTGAAAATTCGCTTACCTTGGAAATATAGAAATACTGCTAGCCATCGAATTATTTTCGTGTTGCAACTCGCACGGTTCTCCATTGAACCACCAAGTAACTTTAGCAGTCGGAACCGCATGAACATCGCATCTTAAAGTAATATTCCCGCCCTCGTAAATATCTAAATGATCTTGAAGATCGATACGCGGTAAACAGGCTAATTCGTTGATCTTAAGACTCTTGATTTGTTTGTCATGTAATCTCGCCGGGGAATCGCAGATGGGTTCAGACTCTTGCGGCGCTGCTGGGGCTGATTCCTTCAACCAGGTTTGCATTATTCTCAGTCTACAGTCACACTGCCACGGATTGTTGTGAAGAGTCAATCCTCTGAGATTCCCCCCCAGCGGCAGAGTGTGATCTGGCACGTAGGTGAGTCGATTGCCATCCAATCGAAGCCACTCTAGCGACTGGAGGCCCTCAAAAGCGTTCTGCTCGATAATCTCTATCACGCACTTACTGATCTCCAAATTAGTAAGATGCACCAAACGGAGAAACGCGTTTTGGCGAATTTCCCTGATTGGATTTCCATTCAATATAAGCCTCATTAAACTCGGATAGGACGCAAACGTATCCGTAGGCACCTGTTCGATCTGATTCTCAGATAGATCGAGCTCTACTAGGCCGACCAGACCGACGAATGCCTCAGAGGCAATCTGATTAATTCGAGATTTGCCCAGATAGAGCCGTTGAAGGTTGATCAAACCAAGGGCGCGAAAGCATTCCGCTGGTAGGTTGACCAGATGATTGCCTGACAGGTCGAGCACCTGCGTCTCCTCTCGAGCACCCTGCGGTAATCCTTTGAGATCGCGGTTCGCACATTCAACCCATTCCTTCCCGCCTTTCCATTTGCACGCACACATGCTCGGGCAGTCCTCCGCTGCGTTTGTTCCCCAGGACAATAGCAGCAACATCGTGCTGAAGAGGGCAACCCTCCAACGCCAGACCAGTACAATTGAGCACATGGTGCTCTCTCTCATCAGGCAACAAATCCTCCCGTTTTCTTCCTCGTCCTCTCGTGATCGAATCCCTTCGTTCCTATCGCATTTTTCGCTGACCCACCATCACGTGCGCTGGCCCTTCAGCGTTGCTGAAGAGAGACTGCGGTGCTTCGATCGAATCGATGCAGAGATGAGTGCTTGCGAAGTCATCAGCTCATAAAATATCAAGAAGTGGATCTCTGCAACAATAACACGAACAAGCAGATAAATAACTTTGGATGAAATAAATGGTTATAAATATACGCGAGCTCGGATCCAAAATATTTTACAGAAGACTCATTACGAAAGTTCAGACTGAATAATTTTACTAAATTAAAAATTAACTCACCGATAGATTCGAATGGTTAGCTCTTAAAAGCGCTCGTAAATATAAGTTGTTTCAAGAAAGCCATTTTTGCGTGTAAAATTTTTATCAGTTTCATGTACCGACGACAATCGATCGATTACGAGATTTTACTCTCCCGGAGGTTTTTCCGCGAACGAAAGGACTATTAGGAATCTTCGGTTGGATCAAAATTTCTTTCAAGAAAGTCTCGTGGAAAAACAGCCACCATCGCGGTATGGAAACTGCCAAATCCTCAGTAAGGTGATCCCCAAGGGTTTTCAGTTTCAGCGTAGAGAAGGGAGAAGGGAGTGCACAGAGCGCAGGTTGAGAGCGGATAATAAATTCTATGAAGAGGGTGTATATCTCGGAGAGGAGGCAAGGATGTCGCGAGGAGAAACACTCCCCATATCAGGATATCGGAATATCGAACGTGTTCGTGCAGCATGGCATGCAAACCTCCTCTCATGGCTTTATCCCGAAGATGCCCAGTGAGAGGAAACCTTTCTCCACCGAGGAATGCAAAGGGAAGAGGCCTGAAGGATATTGCCGATCTCGTACGTTTCGAATCCAATATCACTGACCCTCGTCGTAGTCTCACCAACTCACCGCGTGAGTTGCAATTTTTTTCTATTGCGTCTTTAAAATCGCTGTCGAAAGCGGCATTGAAAAACGCAAATCGCGCAAATCGACGCACTAGTCGACAATTCTCGTAATATTACGTGTTGCATATAATTTGTACTATCGATAGAAGAAGTATTTCTATTCCTATTGTAATTTATTACATGTTTAAGTTTAATTGCGACTACTGCATAAATATATGTATATAAATAAAATGTAAACCGAAAAGATGCCTAAGATATAAATTTCTTTGTAATTTATGCAGAATTGATTCAATATGTATTAGATATCTGATATACATATATTTATGTTCGTATGCGTGCTGTATATATTATATAATTATAAGATCACTGATTTTTTTTGTAAATCTATAGAATTATCCTGTATATAAATTCAAATTACGATTATTTTGTTGGATCACGTTTTTTTCAATACGTGCTTGCAAATTACCGTCGAGCTACTTTCTGCTTCTATGCATACCTGATGCTGTGTAAATGCAAACTCGCATAAATAGCGAAACAACACGCGCGGAAAAATGTGAGAAGACATAAAAAAATGATGGTATGCGACACAGAAGATTCATTCTTTCGCGTTCATTCGCATTCGTTTCTTCATCCCACTTGTGCTCACCTTCGGAATCGCAGTCTCGTTTAGTCGGCAAACGTTTTCATCGGGACACGAAATGTCGAACCCAGAGAGTTGAAAATAGCTCCCGGTAAACCATCAGTGTTCGCTTTGGGTGCGCGAAAAAGCGCCTTAAAGGCGCTCCTTTAAAATTGCATCGGCATCTCGCGGCCGGCAGTAAATATCGAATGCGAAGCGGAAAAACGCTTCTTTTTCCATCGTTCGAAATGGAAATGAGAATTGAAAATGAAAAAATCGAATACCGAGCAAATGTTTGGGTAGATACGCACTTTTAACTTTTCAACGGATGATTTTCCTTCGAAAAAAATTTGTGAAAAAAAATGTGAAAAAAATTTAATATTTTATACTAATTTATTTTTACGCAAGACTCGTTTCTCTCGTATTAACTTCAATAAAAACATCATTCGTTTCTGAAAAAAAACATACTAAGTGAATAATTTTAATAGATTTTTAAGAATAAATTAAATGACACCTACGATCATTAAAACCGTAACGATAATGTCTCAATGCAACAATCATGCCGAGGTATTTTAGTAATTGTCATCACTATTCTGGCGAGAGGAAATATTCGCAAAATGCTCTCGAAGAAATGCTTTTCGCTGGCGAAATGAAAACGAGGCGAAAGAGACGAAAAGCTAAACAGCATTGAAAGCATCCATCCAAGATGGTAAATCGTCATTTTAAATATTATGTTATCAGCAGAGGAATAATACATTTGTGACAATTGAAACGTACGCATTAACTTAAAAATCTTAAATTGAAATCTTGAAATGTTCTCTTATATTTGAGCACAATGAAAGTGATTATCAAAATAGCCTGCTCATCACTTTTTCTGAAACTTTTTTTTCATAGGGAATAAATTTGAATTTTTTTCAATTTGAAATTGAGACATAAAATACATTAATTTTACAATGCTAAAACTGTCTATATATTATAAATCATAACTAAATAATTAATACATAAATAACTATAGCAAATCAATTTTAACAACTATTGTACAATTATACTGTGACATTTACAACTAATGAATAGTCGAGCGACTATCGATTATGGTAGGGTATCTCGGAGAACCATCACGTCACGTGTGAAACACGATGGGAATAATTTAATTGACATCGACCTCCGTTTAATTACCGAGAAACAAGGGGGTTGCGCGACAAAGAGAACAAATAGTGAGAAAGATGAAGAGAAAGAGAAAAGATTGAACAAGAAAGAGAATGGGAAAAGAGAAAGAAATTACGAAAATGTTTTTGAATATTATTTGAACCCTATATGAAAAAATTAAAATCGCGTATTACTTTTTAGATCGCATTCGGTATTTTCATCTTCGATTTAGAAACGCTGCAGAAAGCCACAAGAACAAGAATTTTTGCCAAGCTTTACATCGATCATTTCCAATCGAGAACATTTAAGAGCGGATAGATATATTTAATTACTTGTTCAGAAGATGTGTTGAGAAATCAATTTATCGACAATTAATAACCAAGAAAACAATAAAAAGAGTAAAAATATTTATACGGATCTCGATTGTCTTATCCTTTCAAGTTACAAGAGCTATGCTGAGCTGCACTGTTTTTCTTTCATAAACGCTTTAGAACACAGAAATTGTAGAACTTAATCTAATAACGTAATAAACTTAATATCAAGTGTTGTACGAGAAAATACAATGACTGAAATAAAAATTGCGATATCTTGTGCGCGATTGTTCCTTGAGACCGAGACTCTTCCGTCTCCTCAAGCATGTTCGGAACCCCTTCGTCTTCTTATTCCTACCTCTTCAGGCGGGGTAAAGGCAAGCAGTCTATGGTACCTTCATTCTCGACTTATAGCGCGACTTACAAAGGCTCGAGATCGAGTATCGAGAACAGCCCCTTCCCGACTCAACCTCGTGATCGTGAAAATAATTTAGCAGATAGGTAAATTTGTCGATACAATTGCTGGATATTGATCAAAAATACATAAGGAAAAATTGAGATAGAATAGAATACGCTCTATATCCTTTCACAATAACTCCGCAAATGTTAGTGTGCGAGAAAGATTCGAAATTAAAGATAAGTATGTATATCATATTATAAATATTTTCAAAAATTAAAATTTATGTGTCTGTAGAAATGGAATCATCAAATTTTTAGTGTTATGTCTATTATAGTGTTTGTTCTACAACATGGCTACTAAATTTAAAACTGTTTTAATTGGAGCCTGATAAAGTACATATTCGCTGTTTGTTTTTTATTTATAATCAGAAAAGAAGTAATGTTGTTATTCATTTATAATTAGAAGAAGAGTAAAAGGTACCATGAGGATTAAAACTTATGGCGAATTTACTGTTTCTGAAAATTTGTGTCATAAATGATTTATAAAGATAGTCCATTCTGACGGTACTAATTTTTGTAAAACTGCGTCTGTTCAATATTAAATTTGATAGCCAAGGAATAAAGTTGATATGATGCAAGGCATCCAGTATTATAATAAGGTATAACTAAAAATGTTGCAATAAATTCTAATAACATTTAACTATAACTTTAAGAATTTTTAAACATCTAATAATGAAGTCTCTGAAGAGAGATTATATAATAAAATGCAGTCAAGCGCATTTTTAAAAATTATATAAGATATTTCAGAAAATATTCTACACCGTACATAAGAACTGTACACTAGCTGTTATGAATATAATTATCTTTCAATTTTATATATAATTTATAATTCAATATAATTATCTTATCAATTTAACTCGATATTACTGCGGTAGTTTAGTAAAGTTAGCGTTTTCAAGACCAAAAAATCATTTTAGCGCGCGTTCCTGGGGATTACATACGTCGTAAGGGAGATCGGGGCTAATAGACTTATTTTTCAGTTTCGAATTTTTACACACGAAATTAAGAGACTTATCGAAAAAATAAATTCTACACCAGCTACTACATTTGACTACTTAATAATATTTTAATAAGAAGGGGAAATTGATAACTAATATGAAAAAAATGCATTTTTCTAATGCATTCCCTCTGATTCAACTAGCTCTGGGATTGGAATAATTTGACTAAGATTATTAAAATAAAGATTATTAAAATCAATGTATTTTAAGCTACATCTTTGGCTATTAATAAAACTTGTATAAAAATATATTTTAAATACAAACATTTGCTTCGCAGGGCAAAACAATGTTTCTTTTTACAAAATTTGTTCATTTCGTGCAAAAACACGTTGAATGAGTCTAGTTTTCGAGATTAGACATGAGGGAACTAAACTTATAACACTTTTATCACTAAGGAAAATCTCTTTAAAGGAATAAAATTTTGAGTAAGTATTATAAGAGTCACTAAATTCGTCGTTACAGTTCCATGCTGTGGTTAGTCTACTATTCCTCCATCCGTTCTTTTTAAAAACATTAACAATATACAATAACAAAGATAACATATAAACAAAAAATCTGTTACATTTCATTAAGTAAGAACTACACTACTATCTAAATAAAAATCAAATATCTCAGACAATCATATATGATTGTAAAACAAAACTTTAAGAATAAAAATATTTACTTAAGTGTAAATATTTACATTTAATAAAAATCGAAGATTTTTTTAAATTGTGCATAACTTCTATCAAAGTTGCAACAAGATGTTACAGCAGACTTAACGACAGTCGCTGCTACATGCTCAATGCAGTTTATACGTGTCTCGCGTGTTTTGTTTTTAATGTAGCCTCGATTATTCTACTTACCCTATAGTCAACTGACCCTGGTTTCCCCTATATAAATTCACACAAGAATCATACGAGCATTTAAGATCCAATTAGACCGTTTAAGACTTTGATTTCTATAGTTTATGTGTTATCACGCATATACAGTCCTATAATATATTATATTGTTGACAATTATTTTTCCTTTAAATTGCGAAAATATCCCGAATGGCTTTTCCGCTACTAAAACATCGGCCATGTTAATTCAATTAACTACGATTAGCTTTTATTCCTTTGAGAGTAGTGGAAGAAGCACCCAACAATAGGGAATTATATTTTAATGTCATTCGAATCCGACCTAATCGATCCTTTAAAAGTATCAGAATCGAAAGAGACTTCATCTTTAGCTTATAATGCAATAAGTCTATGATAATACGGCAGAGAAAAGAAATAAAATCATATTGTCAAATATACATCGCATTTAATTAACTTATTTAATATCGATCTTTTAGTTTCATTATTCGAACTAAAAAAACTCACATAATGTTACATAACTTGAATCATGCATATTTAAATCGCATATGCTGTATATTTTTTTGTATTTGTTTGCGCTATATTATAAACATTTTTATTGTAAAAAACACAACAGACATTCCTTAGTTTTTATTTTTATTTTCTTTTTGAACTCAATAAAGTAACTTCCATTACGCGATGCAAGAAAACGCATATCCGAAGTTTTTCCTTCCTTTCTCGTTAACACGAAGCCGCTTCAACGAAGTGTAGAATTACTGAACGTCACGATCGATCAGTCACAAATCGAACGGCGAATTTGATCCTTACCTCCCATTCTTACCCTTTTTTTTGTAGCGACCCTTCTCCAAGCTCTCGGACAC
>NW_012130131.1:710527-711863 GCF_000143395.1 Atta cephalotes
TCTCTCTCTCTCTCTCTCTCTCTCTCTCTCTCTCTCTCTCTCTCTCTCTCTCTCTCTCTCTCTCTCTCTCTCTCTCTCTCCTCCTCTTTCTCTCTTTCTCTCTTCCCATATCTTGCGCAAGTTATCGATTCAGTAACTGTCCTCGGAAATGCATTAAGAAATCGGATATCGTTCCTGGTAATCCAATAGAGGAGTGAAATAGAAATCTACGAAATTGTTTCGCGTAGAAATTAATTTATTTCTCATATAAATACTCGCAATTTATCGCACAACAAAGTTACCTAGGTAACTTGATGTGCAACTTTTTATTCGTTAAACAACATATAATAATTGTCGGCATCATAATAACGGGACAAGTTTACGTCCCACAAAATTTCAAACGGAGACTCCGTTATTTTCAGCCGACTACTTCGTTATTTTTTACTACGAGCTGCTTGTTACTCTCTTAATGAAAAATGTTAACATCGCCAAGACCTTTTAAATTAGCATCGTAATTAGTCGACGTGCGCGTTTTTGTCCACGAATACAAATTTTCGTTGGGTGTTGCGACAAAATTCGTGAACGGTACGTCGGCTTGTTTTGTGCTCATCTCGTCGACGAAAATGACATCCTCTCACACGCCGCTTTTTCATTTTCGATTTTGTATCAGTAACATGGATTTGCATTTTTCTCAACATCACCGATACAATTTACAGTAAATTATAATTAATTTCAAGTTATTGAGTGTTTGTATATTTTTTATGTATTGCTCCCACAGTTTTTAAATTTAAAAAAGCATTTTAATTTAATCGACGTAGACTGTAAATAAAATCCCAAAGGATGCATGTAGTTAAACCTCGAATAGCCTTTGAATGCAAACGCTGGCCATCGGATGCTGTCAACGCTTTTTCCTTCATTGTCGCCATTTTACGATCACGAACATCCCCTCATCCCCGTCCTGGATTCGACGTCTCCCACAGGAGACGACGAGCGACAATAAGCGACTCGGGATAGCAAACTAGCAAGCAACAATACGAGAGGTGCCTGCTTCGTGGTCGGTTGTATTTCAACGAGATTACGAGGCCGCGATGCAAATATGGCGGAACATATACGACGTGTGAAATATGCAGCCGGATGCAAACAGCTTCGCCGCAAAGTCTGACCGAATCGCCTCTACGGAGATTATTCGAGGTAACGAAACTTCGTTCGCGGGTGAAATTTCGCCTGCAGCGTCATCATTCCCTAATATACATAGAGATCACATAGCGACTTCCCGAAAATGGTCTTACATATCAATTCAACTCGAATCGCCGAGATATATATATATATATATATATATATATATATACTATATATA
>NW_012130131.1:711883-714018 GCF_000143395.1 Atta cephalotes
CTCAACAAAGAAAGATATTTGTTCTCTTTTTATTATGATATACGTTTTATTCGTTTATATAGCAATTTAGTTTATAATTTATTCTATTTTTCTATTACATCATTTGTTTTATAACTTTGACGAATTATCGAAATGATCGACAAATTCTTTTCTCGTCAATAACAAATCAGATTTCAAATGCAGTTCGGGATATAATCACATCTCGATTTCCATTTCTAGTCGAATAGTCCACCATGGGAATCGACGGCGTCGAAATAACGCGCAGTGATATTTTTTTCAACTCGCTCCGGCGGAGCACAAAATTACCGAATACCGTAATCGATGCGCCGCGAAAACGCGTCCGACTTTTTCCACCGTCTTCCACCGAGAGAGATCTGGAAAGTAACGATCCCGGGGCGCCACGAGGAGCACCATCTATTTTTCTTCCTTCCGCGAAGTCGGAGAAATAAAGGGCCAAATGCCTCGTCGACGACAAGCCGCCGATAATGTCCGCAAACGCGAATCGAGCGACGGATACCCGTGTAATAAATCACGAATATACAGGCTGATCCAAGAACGAAAAAGTCGCGTATTTTCTCGAAATCGCAAACTATAGAAATGAAACTGACCAGAACGACGATAACATTCGATGGCAAACTTGTCGACAGTTTATCGCTTATAAAAGAACCTGTTAAAGAAAGTTAAGTTTCCTAACTGTAAAAATATAAGAAAACTTTCATTTTAATTTTGAGATTGATTTAAGCTTAAATAAAACTTCAGTTTGAAATGTGATTAACAAAATGTTTAATATGTTAAACTTTACAGTATTATAGAAAAATATTTCGTCGATGCCATCATTGAAGACGTGATATGACCTAATTATCGTAAAATTAAACAAGATCCCAAACTAATACAGACGCGAATTATCAGTCAATTGTTTTGAAAACATCGTTCATTAAGGGCAACGCGCGCCAACATCGCAATCGCGTTCGAATACACCTTACAAATAGGCATTATGTCCGTAACTGCTCTAATAACTATGGCTAATAGAGATAATAGTGCATCACTGATTTTACCGTTATTTACTGATAGGACTAGAACGACCACACAACAACTGTCGCACTAGCTCGTTGTCATCTCTCGTCGTAGGTTGATATTTCGTTTAAATTAAAATTAAACCGCTAATTGCCACGGAATTGCAAATATATTCATATATTATATATTCTCTTTCCTTGATATGACGCATCAATAAATGCGCGCCTCACGGAATGTTCATAAACACAAATAACTGTCGTGAAACTCGCGTTATGAAATGGAAGTAAAATAACTAAATATGTATTTGAATGATTTAACATTATATAACGTAGAATTTATGATATCATGGTAAATTTTATATTTAACATTATGACATATTAAAAATTCTGATTTTATCTCTAACATTAAAAATATCCTATTTTTACAAAAATAAGAAAAGAAGACGCAATATTTTTATATGTTCGCAAACAGATGCTTAATAATTTAACATATCTATTCGATTTAAAATAGGCAATTTTTCATGAATATGAAGAAACTGATTTTATCTTAAAGTACCTCATAAATCATCCCTTCCCGTCTCTCGAATCGTGGAATTTCAAGCCGTCTTTCCGCGATCTTATTTGGGTGATCAAAAGCGGACGCGTGACATCCGGCGGCAATCACTTTTAACGGGACTCGCTCCGTCGAGCCATGAAATTACTGAATCATCATTGAACCATCCTTCGCTTTTGCGGCTACTGGTCCGGGGAAAGGGTCTGGAAAGTGGAATGGCACGAGGTCGACGCATTTCCCTATTACGTGCGTCGTTGGTCCCCTTCGCGAGCTGAATCGCCAAACAGCTGCAGCATCGGCGGCGATGGCGACGACGACGACGACGACGCTTGACGTAGCTCGACGTTAAGCCGACGGCGAATATCGTCGATGTCTGAAAATTCGTGCAGACGTAACTCGCTGCGGAATCTGCCATCAGGCGGAGCTTACGAGATTTAATGCGCCCGTTAGTCGGCGTAGATGCAATTTAATCTGACCCGCCAGCGGTCGCGTTGTAAGAGCTGAGGACGGATCATAAAATGATGAAATGTGCACCTTTCTCGGTTCTCTCCTTCTCTCTCTCTCTCTCT
>NW_012130131.1:715361-737478 GCF_000143395.1 Atta cephalotes
ATATATATATATATATATATATATATATATATACCATTATACCATTTCCATGATAAATGCTTAAATAACGGAATATTAAACTACACAAACATTGGACAGGATATAATGAATATCGCATGGCCAATAGTATGACTAAAATATTTCACCAAAAGTCGAAACAACCACAGAGGAACATGGAAATGTTTGGAAGAACCAATACGTTTACCACATATGGGGAGAGAGCGATACGTCTCGTCGAAAGGGCGGTGAAAAAGGGTAGGAAAGGGGAAATACGAGAACATATCACACGCCGTTTGTTGTGCGCCACGACGCGTCGTGCCGGCGCGGTGGTGTAAACGGGGGGGAGGGCGAAAGGGATGTACGGGGAATTGTAGGGGTTGGAAAACTCAAAGCGGAGGCGCCACGACGCCGTTCTGGCCAGCCGACGCCCCGCTGCTGGAAAAAAGAAAAAGATACAAAAAGAAACAAGAAATCAAAAACCACGTCGCCGCGCGTGCTACAATGGGGTGTTACGTTTGCAACAATTTGCGAACGTTCAATATTCGGAAAATTGTATTTCGGTATTCGAAAATTGTATTTTATATATTTAATTCGCCAAAGAGAACCAGACGAAGAGACTATGTACCAATCTATGTATACAATCAAGCTAAAGACCAACGACAGCTGATAAACTATTTCTTCAACTTGCAAGGCCAACGCACATCATTTCGGACAATCGAGAGTCTCTGAAAGGTGTAATTAATCTTTAATCGCTCCAAGAATTCATTCATTCCTTTGCACGAGATAATAGTTAACAATGTAATTTTAATAAATGAATCTCGTAGCTTACACGTAACTAAGTGTGCCGTTGAGAAACTGCCGCGAACGTTGTCGCGCGGACTTTGTCAATTTTCATATTGATTTAAATGAGGAAGTACAGGACGGCAGCTCAACTTGCCAAGCTTCTCTTGCAAGCTTAATACTGAAAGTCTCTAAGCTCTTAACGGAACATCGTCGGTTGGTAACTACTTGCGTCATTGGAATAATCTGCCGCACGATACATTACGCAGACGTTATAAAGACATCTTACATTAAATATTATATTAGATATCTACTAATGACGAAAATATATATATAGTAAATAACAAAAAAATATCCATTAAAGAAACAAATTGTGGTTTTCAAGAATCAAGAACATTGAAAGCAAGAACTAAATGCTCACGTTTGAATAATGCTCGTTCACCCTACGAACGACCTCTGCTCGTAGAAGCTCTCGGGTAAGAGCTATTGATTTCTTGGCAAACAACACGAAGAAAAGCTGTGCGGCTAGCCGAACGCAACACACTGCTTGCGTTAATGGCAGCTTGTGTGCTACTTTCGACTAATCGATTCTGCAGAAGAATAGACGAGCGCGTGTGTGAACGAAGGGCTGAATGGTCTGTGTAGCAACTTCGACTGATTACTCCGTTTCTAATTCGTCCGAGTGGATGAAGCGTGCAGATGTCTAAAACCGCGAGATCTTGCCTTACACTCACTGCAATTTCATCGAGCATCTCATGAAAAGATCAACATGTGCTTTTTAAATTGCGGAATTGTCCGTAATGTACTCCTTAGAATTCAAAGAGATCATAAACTTTTGTTTCAAATCTAATTGTTATGTATTTTCAAATTACGAAGATATTAAAATTGAAAGAAATCATGAAACAGCAAAGTATAATTTATTAATTTATCATAACACGATATCAGAGCCACAGCGATAATTATGAATCCCATTAATAAAAGAAAATTTAAATTAAGATTTCAATCAATTGTTAAACTGAATTTAAAGCTTTATTAAGCTATTGTTTTTTGTGATGAATAGTTTGTCATGAATGAAGCTTGTATTGAATTTGAATTTTGACTTTGAATAGTTAAAAGTAGAGTGACATGACTTGACTAAACATATTTATATTTAAATCAATATTTAGATAAATTTTAGCTAAGATTCATGTTTCTCTTCCAAATACTTCACTATAGCATAATTAATATGACACGCTTAAAAACACGCTTATTAACACACTACATATTTAATAACACATTACACACAAATATATAAGACAAGTTACAAAACTCCTCGAACGCTTAGAAAGACAAAATTACGCGGAAAAATCTATCTGTTACAGCAAAAATCGTAACAAAAGAATTTTTCGTAAAGTATTAATATAGACTAGCGCTTTCAAAATGTCTCGTATATCGTCTTTGTTAGCATAATCCTACTTTATGCACTATACATATTATGATTGAAGGTTCAATAAAGGCAGAACGCCTCAATAAAGGCGGAAAGATAAAAAGTTTTACCTCAATGACCAAATCCTGGCAAAATGATCCGCTATTTCATAGTCTTCATAGCCAGCCGAACAACATTGTTTTTTCTTCTATACAAACGCTTGTTATTTACGGTATAACAAAGCAAATTACAAATCCTCTTTGATTTACCTTGGACAGGAGGAAAGATCAACAGGCACCTCGCGAACGAACGGTTTCCATTACTAACAAATAGACATTATCATTATAGAAATTTTACTGGTAATGTATCTTATCCGTTTTCTGTGCAGAAAGTTCGAAATATGTACCGATAAATATATATTGTAACATATATTTGTTTATGTATATCAACTGGTCAATATATGAGAACTGCTCAATTGTATGAGAAGCGAATTTCATATTTTTATGTGTCTAAAACGGATGATTCTTATTTCTATTCGAATTTCCAAAATTTCAATTTTATGGATATTAATGTTATCAAAATGTAAATAGGTAATTTCTTAATAGAAATTCATTTATGAAGTTTAAAAAGGAATTGGCTGTGAAAGCTAATTTCTATGATGTGGCGATCGTGGCGCAGAGATCGTTACATGTCTGCTATCTATACCAAAAATTCGACTTCAAATCCAGAACACACATCAAATGATTTTATTTGATCATTATCTCTCAGAAAATAACGGCAAATTACCAAGTACATCTTTGTTATGATAATTTCTTTTAACCATTCGTAATCAGCGTTAAAAATTATAGATCTATCTTCTGGATATATGCAGAAGAGATCATCACATCTCTGAGAAGACTATGACTTACAAAGAAGAAATTGAAGAAAAACTATATAGGATAAGGTTGCCGAAATCGCATCACTTTTCACCTAAAGGCTCATATAACTCTATAATTATTAGGAAGAATTATTATTATTAAAAAGAATAGTCTTAAATTTTCTACAGCACAATAAACTGCATTCTTTTTTCTTTCTTATGTAATTTTTTCATAATTTTTTTGCGTTATTATAACGTTTAAATTTAAATAAGGATTTTTTTCAATATGGTACGATTTTGGCAACAAGAAAATTCATTGCCTAAATCACACCATACCAATATTTCTCATTTAAAACATTATAATAATGCAAAAAATTGTTAAATTATAGAAAAGAAAAAACATAAAAAAAGAACATAAGAAAAGAAAAAAATTGTATTTTATTATGTTGTTAAAAACTTAAGAATATATTTTTCATAATTTCTGAAATACATGATAATTTCAAGAAGTACGTGTAATTTAAGAAGTTTTTCTGTGAAACAAAATAAACACTTGGTAGGTTTACAATATACATTTTTATATAACAATAAATGGAATAAAAATATAAGAAATGAAAAAATATTAAATAATGTGCGATTTAAAGGATTGGATTGTGATGCAATTTAGGAAATACACACACACACACACACACACACACACACACGCGCGCGCGCGCGCGCGCACGCAAGCACGCTAAAGATTTTTAACATTTTTATTTCTTTAACCTTTAAAAAAATGTAAAGCAAACTTTAATCTAATTAATTTAATTTTAATAATATTCTAAAATACGACAAATAATCAAAACTTAGATTATTTAACTTATATTTTCTGTAATTCTGCTATGAAATACATTAAAAAATAGCAATGCTTACACGATTTTTTTATTTATGTAAATAACAACATTCCTATTGCACTTCATGTCACGAATTTAATGAAGTAGCGTTGAAGTACCATATAATTCTTCAGCACTCTAAAGCACAATAGGAAACAGACAATAACAGATTTCAACCCATCAAAAATCATATACCAATATCAGAACATGTGCACTATCAATTGAGCTTAACAATTGTTTCACAAAGATAACAATGAAATCCGAGCGATTATATGATACCTAGAGAATAAAATCTACGTATCTAGAATTGAAAGAAAAATCTGAAGATAGATACATCTTTCATAGATCCTAAAATAAATAATTTTAAAGACTGTGAATCTACGAATACGAGGATTTAATAGTATCTAGAGTCTAAGAGGTTATATAGAGAACGGAGTGCTCTCATCCTAGAGTAATAAGCTTCACAAGCGGGTCTGTGCAACTGTTTCATCTAACAATGGTGGCGTAAATAAGTTACGCTCAGAGATGGCACGATGCTCCTTTTGAACGAAGAGAATACGCTTACGATGGTGAATTTGTAATTTCGCGCGTCATGCCGTGACCTAGACTACCATACTGAGATTCAAAAGAAGAACCTGTATTGCAGTAACAGCGAAGTAGTCTCGTAGATCTCCTATAAAACGAGAACTCTCGGGGTACGCTTCAACCCCAAAAGTTGTTCGCGAAATTTTCATTACCACGTCTCTGCACACGTTACTACGTGCACGAATTTACGTAAGTTCTTTTTTACGCGTGAATTATACGTCAACCATTTATATTTCAATTAAGGAGACGAGAAATTCCATCAGAGAATCACTGATAGAATATTGAAGTGAAGCCAATATAAAGTTTCAGTCAACTAAGCTGCGATATCTATGGGAACACGGACGAAAGCAAGTTTCGCTGTTTATCGCCAAGAGACGTCTCGCTGATCATGTGTCAAACGCAGCGGATGTAAACAAACCAAGTTTGATATCCAGGCCGCCCATTTGGTGCTGAATGCTGTTCTACGTGTTAGTCGCGTGAGCGTAAACATAGGAAGGGTCTCGCGTTCAGACGACCCGACTTAACGTTAAGTGTCAGGTGCGAATACGGGGTAAAGTGTCAAACTTGGCGACACCCGCGCTAACTCGCTTGAATAACGTTATAACGAAATTTCCAAAGTTACCTTGGCGAGCGAGGCCTACGTCGCGCCGTATCCTATATAGTTGAAGCTTAAGGCTGTTTCAAACGATCGGGCATACTCTATTGTATATCCGCACGACGCGACGCGACGTCACATATTTTTCATGAATCTAAAAAGATGCATGTAAATTTTAATTCCCATGGATCATACGTTCTATAATTCTTAGCGATCTGTAGCTATTGGAGATTCCACCGATTCTAACTCTCCTTGAATTCTAACTTCCATAGATCTTAGTTTCTACAGACTTCAAACTTCACGGAAGTTCGGTTCCACAGAGATCGTTCCAACAGATCTTACAGGCTGTAACTCTAAGCTTCCATAGATCATAGAATCCATAGATCCTAAATCCTATAGCTGTTAGATTTCAGTTGTTAGTTTCAACGAATTTGAAAATCAAGGATTTGTGTTACGCTTTCTATGATTACTTCATCCCGCGTTTTCACTTTATCAATTCTTGCGTTGGCAAATTCTTAGTTTTATAAAAAATCCATACAATTTCATTTCAGATGCTGCTGGTAAAATTTTCAAAGTAGTAAAATACTTTTCTTTGTAATCTCTCACGACGCGTGCGTGCTGTTAAATGATCAAAGTGCATACAGTATAAAATCATGATAATTTTCCCTCTCTCGCTGTCGCGCCACTCAAAGCAACCATATACTCGCGAAGCGAGTTGCTTTCCAGCGCAACCGCTCTCTGCTTATGTTAGTACATAGGCAAACTTGAAAAAATAATTAGCTGTGTCAGATCTCGGGGTTTTCTTGAAAATTTGCAATGAACGAAACTCACCACAAATGGAATTCTGTCGTTAAACGAAGCGACAATAGAAGAATAAAAGATAAAAATGGAAAAGTTTTATACAAAGAGAAACTGTAGTAGTATATTAATTAGTATAGCAATGACAGTCTTAAGTAATTACGAGACGTCAGAATGTTTTCAATCATGAGATGATATCTTCTGAACACGTATACACATGTTGTTTTTCTCATACGAGAAGCGGTATGTCTCATTGTCACAAATCGAATCTGCCTTCGTTCTGTTCTATCCGCTTGTCGAAAAATTGCGGCATTTTCAGAGAAGCTTGTTTGATCCATTCAGAATGACCGCGCAATAATTCGTACGCTTCGTACTATTTTTTGTGAAAGGATTTGACACGTGTATGGAATCGTTTATGAAGCTACATTTATATATAACCGTCATGGTGAATATGTTATCGTCAAATAAAAGAGGGATCTGGAAATTTAAGACTGGATGTATTAAAACATCTCTCGAGATAAAAAAAATCGTTTACAGCGGAATATAAAATCTTGTGATCTTTATATTAGAGATGCACTATCCGGAAAATATCCGGCATCCAATATTATCTGGCATTTATTATTTTTTTTTATTATCCAACCGGATAGTCGGATATCATTAGTATCCGAGAATATATCCGATTGAAATTTAATATAAATTGTTGAATTTCTTATACAAACATTTTAGAAACAAGTTTGCATATTCATGATGCTGTAATATCTTATACATTGTTGCAAAATTATAATATATCAGGAAAATGTCGGATATCGACTTAAAGAAATTACTTTCTCAGATATCTGATTTTCATTCTGTCTGAATATCTGATATCCGGTATCCGAAAATTTTCCTTTATATAATACAAACAAAAATGTTTTCTGTATTCATTGATAACAATAAATTCATATTTTAACATTTTTAACAAAGATTTTCAGTACATGACGTCGAGATTTATGTCATGCAACTTGAATGTTTCTCATGTCACCGTACAAGGAATCACATCAAAACCCTACATTATATTGTTGACACGTACGAATATAATTAACCCCGTTTGTTAATTAAATTCGTAGCAATGCTTTTGTGTCAATTACACGTTTCTCCAAAATAAACAAACGTTCTGCATAATTCTTTACTGCAGTCCAAAAACTCATGTCCGAAAGCTCATCTAGATATTTTTACGATGCTTAATTAAAGAGAATCACAGAGAATCACAAAATTAATTCTTCAAAAGACAGAGGCATGCATCGTGTTAAGCATATATTTTGTAAAAATCTCAACTACTTTATGAACAAACCGTACGTTCAAGTAAATGCTTTCTTATACTTAAAAAAAAAAACAAGGATCTGGTTTTTCTAATTTACGCGATCTGCAGTTTAATATTGTGTAAAAGATAATAATATAAATTTTCGAGCTAACAGTTATATCAGGAAGGAATATTCCAGATTATTTACGACAATTTAATCAACAAAGATACAAACGGTTAATCTGCTCGAGTCTATCATCAAAAGGAGACCTCACCAAGAATTGTAGGATTCATCCTGTCCGTACATAACAACCGCAGCAAGTTTCCAACATGTTCTTCTATTCTCCCGCGTTTCTAACGGTGTAAAATGGCAAAGTTTCTCACCTGTGTAGGTAGACACCAAGCCAACGCCGTTTTAATATCTTAATGGAGTGAGGGACTGGTAAAACGAATGAATAAATTTAAGTATATTTTCGAGACAGAATCGACGAAACGCTCGAGAATCACCAGAAATGGATGAAAAAGGAATAGCAAAGACGTAAGGAGAAAAAGAAAGAGAAACTTCATGATTGCTAGAGTAGCGAATATTTGTAATGGAATTCACGAAATCGTTAAGATTGAAGACTGTTGGACGTGAGAGAAAAATTTTAGGTTAATTGAGATTGATTTGAAATGAATTTAAATCGAAGAGGCGAGAAATAGCATCTCAAAACTTGACAGAATTAATTGAGTAACGTGCTGCCTTAATATTTTTTAGCGTGACTGTAGATAGAAATTTCATTTGAGACTCAATAATCGTCGATGTTCATGCCTTACAAGATGACACCACAATTATACAAACGACTCACAGAAAATGGATGCAGGGGTGAAGATGGCTGGATAATCCACTTGACCCGACGAACTTCGGTGTCGAATCGGTTTGCATATTAAACGAATGTAGTTGGTGACCCTAAATGGAGCAGATGAGGCACGTTTTCCACATTAACTAAACAGTCATGAGCTGTGGATGATTAAAGGGAGATGAAACGAACAGTAATATCTCCTCTCTCTTCTTCCTTATATCTGTTCCCTCAACATATCCTTTTAATTCGATTCCTTTCCCTCTGACACTTTGACACGGTGTCTCGTATTTGAAGTTTCTCGTATTTGTTCCTGTGACGACATCGACAATCGATTCGAAGAGTTTCTACGTTCACCTAAACTTGGATGCTCGCTCGACTTCCGACAATTGCTGATGGCACAACTCGCCGTTCCCCGACAGTTATGTGTCGGACAATAGCGATCGCCGGGTACGATCGTTGTCGGTTCACCGAGGACAAGGGAGATACCTAAACTAGTAACGTTATCGAAACACCGAATGTTTCTCAACATGCGCGGAAATGACATTTCGCTAGATATTTCGTAGATAATAAAATCACGTACGAGAGAGAATCGATAGAAATGCTTTACATCTCAAAAGTTAATATCATATCACGTTATGAAATCTCATTTTCTTGAAAATGTTCGCACGAGCAACTGAACGAATTATACGAATAGAATAAAATAACTTACATTCGATAGAGAGAAGTCACTTTATATTCTTTTTCTTTCACGCACAAAAGTGTTCGTGTAAGAATTTATATCGACGATGACATCGATGTGAGTGTTCCGCTTACGGAAACGCAGCGTGATTCAAAAATTAGCAGCTTGATTCGATTTTCCCCTCC
This sequence comes from Atta cephalotes, assembly GCF_000143395.1. Taxonomy (NCBI): domain Eukaryota; kingdom Metazoa; phylum Arthropoda; class Insecta; order Hymenoptera; family Formicidae; genus Atta; species Atta cephalotes. The sequence goes on from NW_012130131.1 coordinate 724,235, forward strand.
CAGCTCACAAACTTCCTTCCTTGTCAGAGACTCATCTACAATCTCTATGTCGAAACTTCCGGCAAACTCCGGCGCCGACGTATTTGTTCCGCCGGGACAAAACGGGGATCGATCGTGAGATCTCATTGCCGCGCGAGACGAAAACTGGAGGGCGACGATAAAGTTTGATAAGCGGGTGCGTCTCGGTTTCTTTCTCGGAGAGAGAGAGAGAGAGAGAGACTGCTGTAATTAAACGGAAATCGAATCGCGAGAATCGCGCCATTGAGCGTTTTTCATTTCGTTGTTATGCACCATCTCGTCGGCTGAGTTTATCGTCACCGCGATAAGCGCAGTCAAATTTAATTAGCGTTTAATTAAGTTTGTTTGACCGCATGGTATATTCATGTACGAATAATAAATATTGATTCCGTTGATATGCATATCGTGCGTTATATCGACAGAAATATGCAAGTCGTTGCACTTTGACCTTTTAATCATTTTAACCAAATTACGAAGACAACAAAAATGCGTTTTCAGTTAACGCTGCAATGCATCGATATTTTCAATATTTTCAATATTACTAAATTGATTTTTACCAAAATGATTTTTTATTAGATAGGTATAAAGAACATTGAGATATCATCAAGCAAGAAAAACATCATCCTGAATGCAGCAGAACAAATAGAAATACAATCGAAATGGCAAACGTTGCAGACATTACAAGTTTCTCAAAGACGCAGTTCGCATCGTCGATTCTCCACAACTATGAATTCGTTGTAGAAGCGCGAGTGGAAATCACGTCGTCGAATATTTACCGAAACGTCGTGCTCGACGTGAGAAAACAACAACGACAGGAATAAGAAATAGCGAATATGTAGTGGCCATAATAATGTTATGTGAAATGAAAGAGGTGTTTCCTTACTGTGATTTGCTCGAAAAGCGCGCGTGTTAAACTTTAATTAATAATTTCATGGTAATTGCTAGTGAGAAACTTTTCGTCGTCGCAGCAGTTTCCCTTCGCGTTCACTCACTACATTTTTGTCGAGACAGGTATTTTTAATGTTAATCCTATTCGCTACTCTCCAATCCCATCCGACCGCGCGTCGTCACTATAATAAGATAAAAACAGTAGTATCCCTTGAAACATGTCTCGCGAAGAAGAAATACGAGACAGCATCACGAAACGCGAAACCGCCTATGTCGTCGTTGCCTATGTCTTCACCGCCGACTCATTCGAGCAGAGACAAATCACCTGCAGGTTCACCGATAACCGCATTAACGGCTGTTTCTCTCCGTGGTCTTCCTCTTCGTCTTCATCATCCTTCTCATCATCGTGGTTTCGTTTTCCGGCCCGCTTATTCTTGAAGAAAGTACCACAAATATAGAAGAACCGCCACTTCACCTTCGGGATACTTTTGCGTCCCTTTTTCTACCCTGCTTTTCAGTCGACGTCTTGTCTTCCTCTTCTCGTCTCTTGTCATCCCTCTTCAAGCCGCAAGGATGAGTAAGCGAGTGGTAAGAAAAGGGTGGCGGACGACTCTGTCCGTCGCGTCGCGTCGCAACGAAAAGGAGACTTAGAGTTGGAGGTTGGAGGTTGGAGGAAAGTCCCTCCGTAGGACGGACGAAAAGAGAAAAAACGCACGCGGTGAAGAGGGCGCAGAGAAAATAAAGAAGGCGAGAGAAAATGCAACGAGGGAAGACTCCGAAGAAAGTGGAAGGTGGAGGAACTTTCCCGCTACCGCGCCGCTGTCTGTTACTCATTTCTTCTTTTCTTCCCCCTCAACCCTCATCCCTTCGCGAGAGCCGCTGCATTATTCATGACTTTGTCAACGTCGCTTGCCGCTGTATTTTTACGGCATTATACTTGGAAAAATTCCACGCCGCGTCGGGGAAACTCGATATAGAGTGCACGCGGTGTCCTGAAAAGGACACGCGCGCTCTGTGTGTATATCGTGTATATCCTCGGCGAAAAGCGCCCTGCCGAATTCAATAACGCATTGGGTCGAATGTGCAACATGCAAAGATCAGAGAGGAATGGGACAACCTTGGTTACCGTCATATTTGTGGTTTACGCGACAATAAATTTTAACTTTGATGATTGGATGCAAGTTCTTTTAAAATAAGCACATAAAACTACATTTATTTATAAAAAAATAACAAAAGTTGATCCGTACCGCGAAATGTAATTTAATATTAACACAAAAAAAAAAGATATCAAAATCTAAGCGATTAATATCTATTAAATAGATATTCGAGCTTATGTAATTCGTTAAACGAATTAAACTACTGCGTCGCGACCTGGAAAAAGCATTCTCGCGTACACGTAATAAGCAATAAATTACTAGATTTCACGGTAATTTTTCGATAAAGGGAATTTCACGCTAATTAATAGGATGATTAATATATGGCAGAAATTCGCGGAACAGATTAAATATCAATTAAATATTGCAGCTATTATACGATCTGGTAAATGGACATAAAATTCGCGAAAGCGTAATGTAAGTATTACTTAACAATGAATTGCTAAAATTCACAGCAAGAGAAATGAACTAATAATTAAACCTAATAAAAATTTAAAATCCATTTTTAATATCAATTGAACAATCCATATTATTGCAGTTAAAAAAGGATGGGACTTTTGTAGTACGAGTAAATAATGTAATAAAAATAGCTGTGCGCAAGAACAATTGCGCGGCGGGACAATTCAAGTCTTTTGTTCGTCGAATTTTTGTCAGTTTGATCGGATCCTCGATGTTCGAGAAATACAACGGTTACAGCGCGCCCCGAAAAAGGAATACCAACTCACCAACGCAAAATCGCGCACGCGTGCGAGCACGCGTCCTTCGTGACCGAAATAAATGGGAGTACTCTACCCATTCTATTCTTTTTCCCCTCATCCTTCTGTTGGTCCCGTTTTCGTCCTTTTCTCTCAGCGAACGTTTCCGTTGGTTTTGCTACTGTGAGTAACGACACCTGTCCGACTTTGTAATACCTATGTTGGATATACTTTGTGACAGATGTACAAGGATCTCTAGCTAGCAATTAGTCCTGGCAAATCGCAAGCGACACGCGCGAGTCAGACATTCCGACAGCAATTCGTAGCTGTTTATATATATTCGCATCGTGAGTTCGAAAGGAGATGAGATTTTGACATTACATTCTTAAACAAGTATCATGCAGTTTAAATTCGAGGTATTAGTTTCTAAATGGAAATGGCATTTCAAATTATATTAATAGATGTTTTTCTAGATATAATCCAATCATCTAGTATATTTATACCACATTAATCACGATTGCCAGATTTCGACTGGAGACTCTAGTTTTCGGGATTAATCTTCAGTTCTCCAGCAGATGGAAAAAATCTCCAATTTTTCACGTGGAACATTTATTAATTGCACTTGCCAGTGATGCCCGCGATGTTATCATGTATAATTATTACGGTTTTTCGTTCAGAATGTTTATTTTAAAATATTTTTACTAAACTAACTGGCCTAGTTTACATCGTGTATTTGATACGTATATCAGGTACTATATCTGTATCAAATTAGTACTAAATATTTAATACGAACGATATACGAAACGCTGTCGTATCATTTTGGTATGAATGTATCAAACTAGGAGTATCGTACTAAATTAATATGCGTATCAAATAATACAAATGACGAAATAAACGGATTTTGGAGAACATCTAGCATGTAACCAAACATTAGTCATCAACATTAGTATTATATTATTAATCGTTGATCTCTCTCAAATAGTATTATATTATACATATACATATATTAAAATGTCTTGTAAAAAAGGATTAAATTGGGAAGAAGAAAAATACGAACATTTTTAAAATTATGTACAGAGAAGCAGATTATTTTATCAATGGACGGGAAAAAAAACACAAATATGCTGATATTTTCCAATCATTTGTTGAAAATATAGAGAAAAAAAGGTTTTTTTTTAAGATGGCTTAACAGACAAAATTAAAGTTGAAAAATTTGAACTCCACAAAATAGGAATGAATTAAGCAAATTGCTATTGCAAATACCATCACTAGGATGCAATCGACATGAATTAAATTCGTATTACTTTTTCCTTTTATACGTTCGATATAAGCGCTCTAAAGCATGATGCGCATCAAAGTTAATACGCGTACCAATACTTTCACAATATAACCTAAGCCCCTAAGCGTAATGTAGAAAAGAAGAGATAGAAAAACTACTACAAAACAGATGTATGAAAGATGCTGGTTTTCACAAATATTATGTTGTGTTAAAGATGTTGTAGCGCTTATTGTCTTTTTATGTTTTGTATAACGCGGTGTAATATTTAAATTACATGGAAAGTAATAAGAAAGTCTACGATTATGTTCGCAGTTTATTTTACGAATAATAAAAAAGTTTGTAATTGTGTTCGTACTGTAATCTTGTAATAATCTTGTAATAATAATAAAAAAGTCTCTGTGATTGTGTTGACACTTTATGTTAGTCAAATATTAATAACAAAAAAGAAAGTCTGTAACAATGGTCGCAAATACGTGAAATTAAATCCTGCACCTTTTTCTTTTTCTCTCTCTTTTTTTTAATGAAATAATCGGCCGGTCTCCAGTCGAAATATGAAATCTCCAGCGCACAGATCTTCGGGCCCTAGTCATACAGTGCTCGGGACCTGGCAACCGTACGAATAGTCTCTTTACAATAGAAAAAACTCTTAATTTCTAAATATCATTTTCTCTTTTATTTTTAGTACTTGTAATTATATGAGATTTTTATTTCAACGTACATTTCCAATTTTTTATATTAGTATAGGATACGAAATATACAAGGCACTTAATAATGATAAGCGATTCTTATCCTTATGAATTCATTTGATACTTTTCTTTAGGATGTGCAAGATTTCTCGTATGTAATGTATGTATTTCATATGTATAATAAGAAGTATTTGGCGTTATAAATGTATCGCCGTTTGTTATAATGTATAATTATTTCTTAAACAAATAAATAAAAATTAAAATTGAGTATCAGAAAACTTCGCTAAAATATATATAAATAAATATATTAATAAATATATATAAATAATTAATATATAAATACATACAAATAGTGATTAAAAGAATATGGCGCGATGCAGGAAGTTATAATATGAATATTTATATACCAAGAATTAATGTATTCGCAAATCAGATAATACACATGTTCGTCATGCAAATATAATCCAATCATCTAGTAAATTTAGATCACACAACGTATAATCTCCTTACAATAAAAAACTCTTGTATTTCAAATTATCATTTTCTCTTTTATTTTTAATACTTGTAATTACGAGATTATAATGAGATTTTTATTTCAATGTATATTTCCAATTTTTTGCGATACATGCTTAAAAGTATTACCTTCGAACTTACCTTCATTCGAATACCATTCAATACAATTCATTTGCAAAAATTTCAGGAATAAATGATTTTGCAACGTTTGACAGTAGGATGATTGCGCGACAACATTCTGTCGAGAGACTAATGAGATAGCCGTATAACATGGTAAAAAGCCCCGAGTAAATCGTTGACAATCGAAGCGCACTCGATACCACGAAATTAATGGAACATTGTGTAACCGATAGATAGACAGGAATGGATAATAGGAAAATCCTTCTGTCTGAAATTCTCCCGTCAATGACGCAACAAACAACGTTGGCCGTCTGGTGAAATAACGTCCGCGTCAAGCCTCTTCCGGAGAGAGTACCATAGTTAACAAGAGGGTTGTTCTAGTCGGCTGAATGCCTATTGCCTATTGTTCCCATAAAGATAATAGACTCATCCATGTTCCCTGCCGCTCGATGAAATTCTGTGTATTTCTACTCCTCCTCCTTTCGTTATTATCGAAATTCAGTTACAGAGCTAAATCTCCAGAAATACATTTAATGCGTATCGACATTTGTTTTCATACATTTTGTATATAATCGACGGTAAATTGACAGTTTCCACTGACGAACCGCTTCGATTAAACGTAATTGTTCCTGACAAGTTCGATTAGCGTCCCGGCGACTTGCGCCGATTTAAAATTGCCAGATGGTGAAAAATCTTTTGTATGGGTGCAATGCGCGCAGTGGTGCATTGTCAGTCAAGTGGCTCGAGGCAGCTTTCCGAGTGACCTAAATCGCCGCGTGTTCTTGGCAGTGGCAGCTTTTCTAAAAATCGAATCGTCTTTGATATTGATGTTAATCAAGATTGACGATCATCGAGAAAATTATACGCGAGACTAAGACTCGCAACACGAGTAAAAGGCGAATTTGGTTTTTATGCTTCACTAAACTTTCTTTGGAAAGGAGGTTGTAAGGCAACATATTATGTTAAGAATTACTTGAAAAAATTACAGATTATTCTAACTTATATTTAAAAGTAATACAAAAAATAGAGACAGTTGATCATCTGGATCAAAAGTTAAACCGGAAAGTCCGTGCCGCATAAGATTTAAATTTAATAAATGTATATACAATACTAAAATTTAAATCTTCTGCGTTTCAATTTTCCTTCAAAATCGGCACGAACTTTCCGGACAATCCAATAATTGGTGAATCTCAATGAAACTTTGTATAAATCATTTTTAATATTTAAAATATTTATATTAAAAAATTTAGATTTTTGTTATTATTTTTAAAATTTTTATTTATAACAATAAATTAATATCAAAAATAAAATACATAATTTATAAAAATGTGTTCATAAAAACGAATGTTAAGAACACAATTTCGCATGTATGTATAGTTTGTTTAAAGGGTGAATATCAATATATGTGTTTTATACTCTTATAACCTCCTTAATCCACGATTGGATTATTCGTAATCCACGCATTACTTTTTTTTTTAATATTAAGAATCATCAGGCTAAATAATTTCTATCCTTTCGTACATTGAAAGAAAAGATTGCTACAACAATTTAGATAGTAAACGGCATAGCATTTTTAATCGGCTGCAGTAATCAATATATGATAGGCTAAACGAACACAACTAAAAATTTGCTGCTACAACCAAAAACTGATTGCTACAGCTGATTGCTCAATTAAAAATGCTATGCCATATTTTACTATCTAAATTATTGCAGCAACCAATCTTTTCTTTCAGTATATTTTTAACACAGAGAAAAAGATTTGTTTGAACTCGAGAATAAATTCTACTGTTTTATTGAAACAAATTTAATTTTAAATAAAACATATTTTGTTTAGTCAAAAAAATTCAATTTGAATGAAAGTAATTCTTAATTTAAATCCATTTGATTGGATTATTTCAATACATAAATTTGTTTGATTTAAAGAAATCTTTTTTCTGTAGGTACATACAACTTTATAAACACTTTTTAAAGATGTTTAAAATATATTTAAAGAATTACTTAATTTGTGTACACTTGTACATATAATGAAAATTAATCCGGGACACGAACGTGATAAAGGACTGTGTATTAAGAGTTAATTATATTATCTTCCATTATTATATTCTAATTATTTGATGACTTAATAAATTTATTTGCTGTGTTCGAAAGTTAAATGAGCGACGAATAATTCTCGCTAAGTAAAAACGAATATGCTATCGTCGGACAAGTTGCCAATCGGCGTCAATCGAATGGTTGAAACTTTATCAGGATCGCACCGATCGAATTGTACGTAATCGTATCAATCTCTTTTGCTGCCGTAACGAAAAAAGGCCGGCCCAACTACCATTTTCACGAGATCCATCATTCTGAAATATGCCGGGCGCTCGTCGTGACGAGGAGCGATCTAATCGCCCGCAGTTGAAAGATTATCGATCAGGATATCACTCCGAGGGCCCATTATATGTTCTATAAAAATCAAAATAATTGTAATCTCTCGATATTTCTGCAATTATAATACTCGGACTAATATAACTCAAGCAATAACGCCGTAATAATGCCACTTGTGCGAGTAAAGTATCGCTAGTATAATCGATAGTATAATATCATATAGTAGTTAGCGCGCATTGTGAAGTTGCGATCTCATGGTTTATTCAAAGAGCCACAGCCGCTATTTGCGAACGCGAACTCCAGAGGCAGCTCGGCGCTACCTAGATACGCAACGACGACAGTTCGCGGATAATCAAGTCGTTAATGCGCCGCATCGGCCGTGCGCGAAGTTGCTCGATCTGGGGACGGGAAAACTTTCGTTGTCGGCCTGGGCTGGGCGACGGAAAAGCATTCGCACGTATGCAGTTTAGCGTTCACGTGGGCCGCACTTACGCCGCGAGATGCATGTTAAAGCAGGGCACTTTGGAGTTTCTCTGGAAAATAGGAAACCTCGCACCTCACCGCCTCTCGCTGAGCGGTCTCTGACCACCTCCACTCCGCACGCCGAAGGCTGCTTGCATTATTAATCCCGATAGCCATACAACGAAACAGACGCCAGTGCAATTGCGATGCAATGTGATTAAAGACGCGATGCGAACAGTTTCGCCCGCATCACGTCCCAGCATTCGCGATAAAAAATTCCTGAAGTTGAAGAAATAAATATATAAAGGTTGCGAGAGACATAAAATTGTGGCGTATATAACGTACGATGCAATGGTTCTCATTAAGTAAACATGTAATCTTCATGCTAGAAAAATAAGCACATTGACATCATATTTACAGTTAAGAAGAAAAAACCTTTTTATGAAATAAAAAATGAGAGTAATCATTTCTTGCAATTTCTCTTCTTGTGCTGAATATAATTCTGTTTTAGAAAATGCGTTATCATATTATAATTTTGAGAAATTTAATATTAAAGCTGTAACAGAGTTAATGTACTTTTCAACGTATTTTTTATCAGGTTACAGTTGAAGTATCGGAAAAATCTTGTTCAAAATGAGATATATCGTTAGAAAATTTTCCATTATAAAAAGAAATGTAGTCCAACTATTAAGATAAATGAGTAAATATTAACATTTTTTACCATCAAGTGAGATCTTATGTATATATAATAATAATTTTTTGCAAATTTTATAATACATTTCGCTTATGCCTTTATGCTTTTAATAATACGCGTCAATTACTGATTCGCTTTTGAAATACAGTTTTTATGCCAAATTAAAATTTAATGATATTATTAAATTAATAATCAGTTTCATAGATATATCACTGATGCTATTAATAAATCCATAAAATTTATTTAACGTAAAGAAGTAAAAATGTCAATCTCCTAGAAAATTTTAAATGGGAATATATGAATTTTGGAATAAAAATAATTATTGCGTTCAAAGTTAAAATTCACAAATACAACAATATAGTGGATTTAATATTCGTGACATTAATATTATCCGTAATGTATATCTTTCTCACAGAGTATAAACTCAATTTGATTACGAGTTTAATTTTTACTCTTACTAAGTTTAATTTTTACAACAAATTTCTTTTAAGAGTGCAAAGTTTTAATAACATACTTAATTTTACATAAAACTTTTCTAACACATCACATAGCTGCAAGAAAGTTAAGATATAGTCTTTCTTTATACACAGTATTAATTCAGAATTTCTCAAAATTATAACATTATTGAGACCAAATATCCATTAAATATAAAAAATATCTCTTTCTTTTAGAAATCTCTTTACATGTCAAATTGAATAACATAATTGGGTCGGCGCGATCGAACACGCAGAAAATATATATCGCAGCCAAACAATACGTGGATATGAATAATTAACATTAGTCGAGGTCCGCGATTAATAATAAGTTGACGAATGCGACAAACGCGCCGCGCAATTAAACGCGCTTGTCGCGTGGATATATTATAATAATTTTCGTAGCGCGCTCGGCACTTATTTACACGCGCGCCGACATAATTGATGCTATTCGGCGGCCGTTCGGGCATTATATCGTGGCTGTTTACATTAATTCACCGACACAGAAATGATAGCGCGCATAATTTCGGGCTACATGGCGAATCGCGATCTAGTGTCCGACCGAGCAACGTGGATTACCTAACATTGCGCGATGCGACGAGAGAGTGGACCCGCCGCATAATAATGCGATGCTCGATGGAATAATAATAATCCACCTCGATGCTATCACACCGGTGTTCCGATCTTCTTAATGTTGTAATTTGATCTGAGGATGTGTTCGTCAAAATCCGATACATAAATTCATCTGAAATGCAAAGTCGTTACCGCTACTACGGTCAACCTCAATTTGTAACCGTTAAATCGTTCATCGAGAATTTGTGTTGATATAATAATTTCCATTTGCTATTAGAGTTTCAGAATATTGTCGGCAAAATATTTCCTTTCGAATCACCCAGTATCTTTCTTCTTTTACGCGGCGCTCTTTATATATTCTTGCCTGCATATATTATGCATTCATTCTTCGCTGAAACAATGCGAGTAAACCATCTGTCTGTCTGTTCTTTATCGGTGAACTTTCTGAACTGGTGCACACATTGCAATAAGTTGAAGCGAAACAAATATATATTTGTTTCACTTCAACTTATTGCAACATGTGTACCAGTTCAGAGAGTTCGTCGATAAAGAATAAACGGAAAATTGTTTACAGTATAGACAACGTGCATAGGGCAAATAATCAAACGGAACTTCATGAAAGAATCACTCGTGAAGCATAGCTGCAGAATATAAATCGGCAGGGTGGCCTAAATTACCTACATCTCCGAAAAAAATAACCTCCGTGATATAACAGCTAACCTGAGCTAGTCGCGATATATATACATATATAGATGAATATATGTTTCAATCCGCATCCCGAGAAAAAATATACGACCGCAGCAATGTAATTTAATTCGCTCTCCTCTAAGCGGTAGTGGCAGTGGCGCACGAGAGTCAACGCGAGAGACTCGCCGTTCGTTAGTCCTGTATACCTTATGTTAGCATAATCTTTTATTACACAGCCGCAAAAAAGTTCCGGCCCACCACTAGCACTTAATTAAGTTTTCCTCCCCCGAGGAACGTCCTCACTCCTCTTCCTCTTGTTATTAAAGAATCTCGTAACTACCTTCACTTACTTTACTTCACGTACACTGTATGGAACTTCCAACCGTAATGCTCGCTTCAAACGAGATCTCGTATTATCGAGCAAATGTACATCTTACTCATTGCATGTGATCACTAATTTGCAGCATATTTATCATTCAAAAGCAACTATTATACAATCGACGTTTATACATGATGACATTATTTTCTCTAACTTCGCGACAAACGCAAGTTTGATTACGTCAACTATTATATGAGAGAAATCGAACGACTGATGACGACGTGACAATCAAACGTGACCGTCAAATGTCACGATTTCAACTAATTGCGCTTCTCTGAAGAAAAAGACACGAGGTTACTACAGAAAAAGCGAAAAAACAGAGCGGGAGGAGAACATGCTTTGTGTGATCTGAAGTCAATCTCCGGAGAGAGAGAGAGAGAGAGAGAGAGAGAAGACACACACACACACACACACACACACACACACACAGTGGCCATTTTTCTTCAATCAGAAGCAAATCGATAGCTACATATCCGGATGGGAGGAGCGCAACAAACGCTCTAGCTACCTCCAAGTACGGTTATGAAGAAGGGACTAGTTCAAGTTTCCCCTCTTCAAAAGAAACGAAAAGGAAGGAAAAATCATTGCTAATGACAATTAATAATATCGGTGGGTCTCGAGAGGAATTGATTATGATCGATACATGTAAAGTAATTCGCTAGAAAATATGTCGCGTATATATGCGCGCATACATTAATATCGGACGTGCGCCCAAGCGTCCCACTATCCTACCCATTTCTATCAAAATTTTTAGAAAACATCAAAGAATTTTAAAAAGTCGTTCTGGCGGAAGGATTTTTTTTTTATAAAGTTGACAGTGTCCATTCATTAATGAATAACAAAATGTAATTTAGCGAAATTAATAATTTCCAACAATTTCCAGATTTCCGTGAACGATATGATCGGAAAGATAAAAATATGCATAAAATCCTAGCACGTCAAACTCTCAATTTATGAATATCATTTCACGCATCGATATTGACCATCGTAAATATTATTCAGACAAATATTATTCAGGTAAATTGTTATAATAATATATAAAACATATACTTGAAACATTATTGGTTTATTTTTTATCAATATGGAAATATGGAAGAGAGACAATAATCCAATTCCTCGCCTAATTAAATTGGTTTATGATGAGCCAAAAATGGATAAGCGGATAAAACCCCGTGACGTTTTCGCGTGAAATAATCTAATAAAACTTTTGCAGTTTCCATCATTCGTCGCCTGTCGATCGAATTTTGTGAGACGGGCCACCGCGAGCGGACATTTTCGGAGCCGCAATCAAGCGGATTGGCTTTTTCAGTTCGGACAATTCCTACGGCAAACCGAACGACCGCCGCGCCGCGCCGCGCCGGCCGCGCCATACTAAAATCAACACAAGCCGCTAGTAGGATTTAATATAAATCCGAGTTTCCGCTAAAACGCAGAGGAAGCCAACATATCTGACAGTTTCCTCTTCGTTTTAACCACTATACACGAATATTTCTACTTCATTCAAGCGAAAAATTTTTAGATTGCATGAAATGCTGCATGGTGTTTACCGTCATAAAAAAAAAGACACAATCGCTATTCTGTCTCTTTTTCTCTTCTCATTTCTATTTCTCATTTTCGATATACCTTTTCTCTCGTCTCTCTTTCTTTAACAAAAAAATAGACATAAAACCGCTTACAAACCGCTTCGTAAACATTTTACTCAGATTAAAAAAGTTCAGCGACGAGCATCGCTTAGGTATGCAGGTGGAATTCCACGCGAGCTTTCAATTAAATCGCGAATTTAAGCTACTAAAAACTCCAACTGCTAATGTAAAAAAACATTCTTAGCAACGTGCTAAACGGCAAATGCTGAATCAGCTAGATCGAACTGAATGCAACTGGAAAAATACCTTTTAATCTTTAATAGTTTACGTTTGTGCAGTGTGAGATAAATAATTAAAACTTTACTTTTCAATCAACTGACGTTGTTTTTGCTTTCAATAAAAAAATTATTATACGAAAACTTACGTTAAATTATATCTTATAAACATTATATCTTATAAAAGTATTAAACTATATAATTATGTTATTCTCTAAATTATATAATTATATTATTCTCAAAAGACAATATCGCGAGATATTTATATTCTCTATCGATCCAATTAATATCTTTGCTTCTTTGTATTTTATATATATGCATGTGTGTGCGCGCGCGCGGTGTGTGTGTGTGTGTGTGTGTGTGTGTGTGTGTGTGTGTGTGTGTGTGTGTGTGTGTGT
>NW_012130131.1:738719-746956 GCF_000143395.1 Atta cephalotes
TTTACGATAAAGATTTGAATCTAATAGCTTTAACCTATTTTTTTTCAGAGATATTATCCTATTAATCAAAGAAACGCACATTCCATTTAGCAACTAAATGAAACGCAAGGGTAGAATGATATCTAGACCAATGCAGACTCGCAAAGTAGCGCAGCGCTTATCAGAGTCCGGCGTCATCGGTGTCGACAATTAGCAGAGTTTAATCGCCGCTCGGTCAGCTGTAATTAAGGGTCGCTTCTCCACCGAGTAACAAAAAGGAGAATGCCGAATTAAAGCCAGGACTGAAGCGCAAAAACTGCGTGCAGATGTACTTGTCATGCTCAAGTGATCTAGCTACATACGCGTCATATCGCAATTAAATCAACATTTTACTTTAACAACAAGAAATTTTACTGTTTCGTTGAGTAAAACATTGGCAATGTTGAGTAACTCGTTAAATTACTTTATAAAAATAAATAGTAAATATATGAATGTTTTAAATATTTCTATGAAAATTTTCCAAGATCCATCGAAAAGATTAATCTAATTAGAAACTATATGATAAAGTCCAAAAGTTTTTCTCGGCAAACCGCCGTATTATTTAATCGAGGGAAAAGCGTGAGAGCACAATCTCTTCTTTTAATAAGACACTCGGTAATTTTAATCCTTCAGTCGCTTTTCCATTCTCTCGTTTAATAGAATTTGTAACTTGGGGATTTTGTGCAGATATACGGGATATCTGTACCCGACCGCGTTTCCATTTTAGGCAGAATCAAAAGTCGACAGACTCCATAACCTAAATGGTCTTAATTTAATAAAAATCACAAGGCTTTTATTCGTACTCCACATATTATCACATATGTATGATTGTTCTGTATTAAATTAAATTGTTTAGCTATCTACAATTGTCTATATAACATCGCTCTATCATTTTTCTCTTTTCTAAAACATATAATTTGAAATTTATATTGTAATAACATATAATTTAAAATATAACAATGTAGTCACTTTTAAAATATCTTGATAAATTTCAAATTGAAAATACATTATCGAAATATTGAATTTTATCAAGAGATACGATCGTGTTTCGTATGAATAACGCACGAGCAGGACATGCCTCTTCATATATGATTTATTTGGCTTATTCGAAATGAAATATCAGCCAAATTGCATTTATTGCAATTACATTTTTAAAATATTTATCAGATTAGAAAATTTAATACTTGAAAGAATTGCATCAGCTGTATCAATTTTCGCGAAAAGATGAAAGTATGGAAGGAAATAACACAGATGATACAATAATTAGTAGCTGAAAAGAATAATATAAATATTTTGTCAAGCTTCATTATGATTATAATTTTATATCAATTATAATTTTAATCGGATATTTAATATATGTGTTTTATAAATGTTATAAAAGTTAGAATTAGATAATCTCATTTTGTTGAATCAATTAATTCAAATTTGCTGTCATCTGTTTAGTATCTAAATATTCGATGATTGACTGAAATTCCCATATTTAAATAAAGTTGTGCACACATTACTAAATTCAAATAATATTTGAGCTTGAGGACATTCAATTTTTCAGATATCTGAATAATAAGAGCTTCAATTTGGAATAATGTTATATAACTGAAATATAATTAATAATAATTACTTTAATGCGGTTTTCACCTCGTATACAATTACGGATTATGAAATAATTGGATTAACGGTCAGATGTGTTAACACAGATATGGAAATGGATATTAAAAATAGATAATATCAAGTATAATGTAAAATGATTTTATAAATTAAAGATCTTTGAACATATATATATTTTCAGTGTAATTTATTAACTATTTCACTATTGATTTGTTAATCTAATACTGCCAAATATTTGAATATTTTGTATTTATATATCAGAGAGACAAAACAAGGAAGGATCAAAGAATATAAATTGACTGCAACTTCGCGATCCAAGTGCAACCAGTCTAATCCTAATTAAATTTCATTAATTATCATGGCGATGATGCTTATTTCTGACACGAATAAAATGTGCTACCGCTATTACATTTAGCACAACAACATTCATAATAGATAAAAAGGATCGGATAGATAACCACCATGTTATACAGTTTAGCAACAAGTTTCTATATTATTGGGAGTACAAATTAGTTCGATCCGTTTTTTTGTGCATTTATTTCAAAACAAAATGAATGAACAGATTAATTAAAGTCCATCGCTACTACTTTTTCCCATCTCTCAGGCAATTCGAATTCCATCTCGAAAAAATAACTCGTCTTTGAAGGCGATCCAATTTTGGAGTCAAATTTCGATTTCTGCGAAAGAAGTGAATCGATGACTTGCTGCCCTCCTTCGGAACAACCAGTAATCAGAAAGAGCAATGTTCGGAGAATACGGCGGGTGCGGTAAAACATCCCATTTGAGCGTTTCCAAATATTTTTTTACGACTTTAGCGACATGAGACCGAGCGTTGTCATGAAGAAGAATAACTTTATCATGTCTTTGCTCATCCTTTGTGCATTGCTTCCGGCCGTTTTTCTCGCAATGCACGGTTCAAACGAATCAATTGTAGCCGATAATGGAATCGATCGCCCGTAATGGAATCGCTAGGTTTCAGCAACTCATAATAAACAAGACCTTTTTAATTCCACCAGATACAGAGCATGATCTTCGAATCATGAATGTTCGGCCGTGTTGATGTTGAGGTCGATGGCAATGATTGACCGGGCTTAGCGTAGTATTTTTTCTTCTTGGGATTGTTGTAGAATATCCATTTCTCATCTCCAGTCACAATCCGATGCAAAAAATCTTTTCTCTGTTGTCTTTGAATCAGCTGTTCGCAAGTGAAAAATCGCCTTTCAACGTCTCTCGGTTTTAATTCATAAGGCACCCAATTTCCTTGTTTTTGAATCATTCCTATGGCTCTCAATCGTACAGAAACGGCTTGTTGAGTTACCCCCAATGATTCTGCTCCTCTTGCGTTTGCCTCTGATCTTCTTCGAGTAATGTCTCTAACTTTTTGTCTTCGAATTTCTTTGGCTATTCAGCGTGAGGCTTACCTTCAACGCTGAAATCTCCATCCTTGAAACGTTCAAATCATTCCCTACATGATTTATAAGTTGAAGCAATGTCACCATAAACTTCGACAAGCATTCGATGCGCTTCAGCCGCATTTTTCTTTCAATTAAAGCAGAAAATCAAAACCTCCCGCAAATGCTGCTTGATTAACACAAAATTTGACATTTCAAACACAATAAAAATCAAGGTTTTTGTATGAAACTCAAAGCGATACAAACTGAATATTATTAGCAGATGTTTAACCTCTCTGAAACCGCCAAAATCAGCTCTTGTCCCTATGAACCATTCACAATAGCTGGAGCTATCTTTAGGGAAACGGACCAAACTAATTTGTATTCTCAATAATAACTATTCTAATCTTTCTTACCCAATTTTACGGTCGAACAAGCAATCTTTGATACGCTTGGGACATCTCGAGTAGTATTCAATAACGTGTTTTTTCCTTGACAGATGTCGATTCTTCATTCTACATAAAAATTCAAACCAAAATGTATTCATGGACTTATCTGACAACGCAAACTAGAATAGAACGAATGATTATTCACGCTACGACGGTTATTGTCACCGTTACGACTTTTGCCATAGAAACCCTTGCAAATTTCAAATTAAAGCTACGTTGAAGTAAATTGTGCTAGGTTGCATCCGCATTCACATCAACATTTCAGACGATATCACAAAGCTTGCGTTTCCACGTCTCGCGAGCTTAATTCTCAGGCTTTTTGTCGTTCCTCGTAGCTTTTCGTGAGTGAGCGAATCAACTAATGCGATCTGTGCGTTCATGCGATTTCTCGCGCTGCGCATCGAATGTACACGCTTTACGCGAATTGTCGACAGAATGCGAATTTTCATCGTAGCGATAATTAATTATAATAATCGGTGTGCCGAGAATCGGTGAAGACCGAAGAACAATAGCAATTTCAAGTTCCAATGCGGCGCAGTCTTGCTAGTTTACCAAGATATCTAGCTCTTGCAGAGTTAGTTAGAAATTTGAATTTCGACTTGAAAGGACTTGAAACAAGAACGAGATCCTTACCTTCAAAGATGGCCTGGTCCTTATCTTCTCTTGGTTGGCCTACCGATCTGCAACAACGAAAAGAGGATGATGAAGAGAAAATTAGAGTAGTAACGGTTTGTTTTCATTATTATTATTATTGCAACATATTATCGCAAAAATTAAATTAAGTATGCTCGCTGAGCACAAACATCATTATTGCAACAATTTAGATCGATACTCGTTTGTGTAGTAAGTAGGTACACTTGCCATAAACTTCCTGTTTGAATAATAACACAATTTTACGTTGGCAAAATATTTACGAAACGTTGCCGCTGTACCAGCAGCAACTGCTTTACTCCTTTACGAGAAATCGAAAGTTACGCTACGACAATAACGGGATAGGATCACCGTGCGGCGACATTAATCCTTTGTGCAAGGCGTATCGCGAACTTGACGAAGAGTAACAGGCGGAAATAAGCGATCCCTGTCACGAGGCGAGAAACAGAAGAAATACCTATAAGCCGATACCAAAAGAATTAGCTGGCTACGAGGACGCCATTTAAGCGAGTTGTTACAAACTTTTGTAAGCTTTGTGCTAACTAGAGGCGGAGAAACAGGGCTTATAAACTGTAATACTTGTGACTCTTGCCGACCTAAGTCTCCATAGCGCACCGAACCAAATATTCTTGTCATTCTGTACACTGTGCAGAAAACCAATTATTTTATTTCTGTCCAACATCTACCTCAAGGTACATCTTTATTTTAAATACTTGGAGCGACTATTAAATGCCTTCACGTCTGATTGTTTTAAAGTTTTAAGTTTAGATTTGCGAGTTGCGAAAGATGGGAGTCTGTAAAAGTCTGTAGTAAAGAGCTGAAAGTTATTAATTTACCCACGTTTTAACTCTCATATTACAAATATTATATATTAATAGTAATAATATTTCAAAAGAGATAAAATTTTATATTTATAAATTTTTTATACTTTTTAAAATGAAAAGATTAAATTATAATTAAATTTTATAATATTATTATATATTATATCATATATATTTTATATTTAATAAAGAAAAAGAGATTATTCAGAGGAATTGGTGATTTATTTCTTATCTTCATTCCATGATTAAACTATCGCATAGATATATTGACATACATAGCGCGGCTTAATCTTCCACATCAATCAGATGATACCGCGAATTCAACTTCTCGCTTTCGATCAGAATGAGTCTTTCGGAATAGTTCACTGTTTTCGAATGAAATCGAGTCTTTGTTTATCACTGTTAGTAAGCACTTCAGCCAGTTTGAAATATATTCTATCTCAAAACATTGATCTCTTTTTTTTTCAGAGAGCAAAAGTATTCCCCAAAAATTATTCTACAAATGAAATTATTCTACATATATAATTCTATTTAATTTACAATGTTTTGTTTTTTCTTCTATAAGTGTGTTAGATGGATAGAATATGCAAACTTAATATTTAGAAATTCTAAATATTATATTATATTAAATTTGTATATTTTATAATACTAGTCTAAATGAACTGTACTATAAAATACTTTTTCTCCTACTATATGTATAAACATGTAGCAGATAATCTTCAATAATGTATAAACAGATTTCACATGAAAGCTCACTCGAAGCGCAACAATGAAAACTAATGCTCATTCGCTCGTGATTTCTTGCTAAGAGGATGAAGATTCAGATTTCTCTCGCGGTTTCTTTCTTCTTCTTAACTTAATCCCTTTTAGCTACTGCTGGTAACAAAATGGCGAATCGAGTAGAGAAAGAAGTGAGATATCGAGGTCAGATGTATTCAGTTCAGAATTAGTCACCGATCTCGCGATCGCGCGAAAGGGTCAAGAAAGGGATGGAATCAAGCTCTGGCGAAGGGAGCGAGAGAAAAGTGAGATACAGTTGAACAGAGGGTCTGGTATTCAACCAGAAAGGCGGGATGCGGTAGTTAAAAGCCTCGCACAGTCTGCAAGTTTCTGGCGATACTTACGAGCGATTTGAGATTTAAGGTCGACTCGACGCCATTCATCGCTAAAAGCCTCGTATCTACGCGGCTGTCGGTTTTAATGATTAATACAGCTCGTCGCTCAAGGATTAAGTCGTAGTAGATAAGCGAAGCGGGTGACTCTATGCGCAGGCGAGAGAGTCGCACGATGAAAGGAACTGAATCGAGTTCCATTTTTACATTGACCTTAATTTCGTTCCCAAATCGTGGATCTCAAAAGCATGGTGCCAACGATCTTAAAGCATGATAAAGTCGACGAGGTAAAGGATTTATACGAAATGCATTAGAAAACGTGAAGATAATTTGTGTATTCATAAATTGAATTATGCAATTATTTAATATCCAAAATTAGAAAATATTATATATTCTCACGAATTAGTTTGAGAACCTGTGAAAAAAAAACAAAAAATCGTACACGAAGATAAATAATTCATATATGCGCGCCCTATAATATAATTTTCTTTCCTCGCTAATGAATTTTCTCTACTATACCTCAGTATATAACCTCACCGTTTGTTTCAACTTTTTTACTTTTTTAAATCAAACGGAAAATTCAAATTAAATGTAATATAGAGTTATGAAAAAGAGGTCAAAGGTTTACAAAAAATTTCACGATGCTACGCAGCTCCAACTTTACACATTCTCGTTACCGCTCAAGCTCATTTCTATAGCGTCGCCGAACTGAACCCGCCATCGCTGCCACCACCTGATAACAACGTGCCGGGCATCGAGTGAAAATAAAAATACGAGACGCGGCTTTTGTTCGGCCGCGATGAGTCCGAACAATTCCCGTCCGCCCGTTTAATCGCGACGTCCATTTATACAGCGGGGAAGGGAAAAGCGCGGAAGGGAAAGAAAAAAAATAATTGCAAACGAAGCAACGGGGATCACCAGCTTCGTTCGGAAGAATCGAGCGATCTCGCTCCTTTGTCCAGCAGGATGCTCCTTCCATCGCTGCGGTATTGTTCATAATCCTCGACTCGAAAGCACCCACCGAGTTTTTTTTTACGACCGCCAATTGTCAGACTGCATTTCGCACGTCGGCAGAAGGGGTATGATGCCGTCGAAGCGGATTAAATCGCCGCACGTAATCCTGTCGCGAGCACCTGCCAATCCGTCCCACATTTCGCTAATTAATCTCACTAATTATTCGCTAGTTGGGCTCAGCGGCAAGAGCAAAAAGCAGTCACCTTTTTCAAGCTCACGATAATAATGCGACTAATCGCAAGAGTAATCTTTCTCTCTTTTAATTTTAAAATAATTATAAATTTTTCTAAATGTATCGGCTAATCTTGGCAAAGAATGCATAATTAAATTATACAGTAAATTATTGATAATATTTATATTTTCCACTTCAAATAATAAGATAAGAATTGAAAGGAATGAATAAATAATAAAATAAAGAGTAATAAGATGGATAAAGAGTTAATAAAATGAAAATTGAAAACAATCAAGTAATTACGTTTAAAACTGTGTAATACACATGTTTCTATCAATATTAAATAAGTATTTATTTAATAAATTGATGTGCAGTTTCTCTTAAGAAGATATTATAGATACTTGTTCAAGTTATTTCTATATATATATATATAACTGAAACAAAAACTGTTTTCACATTTGGAATGCAAATATAAAGAGCGCTTATTTCTGTGCCACGGTTAATTGGTTTACAGCGACTGCAAACTTATTTAGTAGCGGCAAGGTAAACTATTAATTAATATTCCCATTATTCCGCGTTTTACATCGCGTCGACCAAGAAGACAGAGCCTCCTTTATTAATTCAATTCATGGGCGAATAATCTCCGAGAGAGAATCAACATTTATATTTTCTGATAAATAAATCCCGAAAGGGCGAATGACTTTAGGTTTGTTAATTAGATCACAACGATAAACTCTCAACGCGCGCTCAGAGATAAACTCTTAATTAATTAATTAAAAGAACTCTCCGGCCTGGTCCGGAAGATCTCCTTCGGTTACTTTCTTTCAAAGTTTTCCAAGGACTAAATCACTTAAATGAAGATTACATGCGCATTCGCAGTTGATAAAGCAACCAGATATTCGCAACTAATCAATGTAATTGTATAGCGCACAAATCTATTTGGTTGATAAATTTTTTGGCGTTAAGAATTAAAACTCACATTGGCATTCGACAATATTCATATT
>NW_012130131.1:746976-748085 GCF_000143395.1 Atta cephalotes
TATATATATATATATATATATATATATATATATATATATATAATTTTATATCCTCCATCAAATCGTGTAACGATTGTTAATAAGCATTGCAAATAAAAAATAAATTGATAAAATTGCCTAACATATCGTCAAAGTTATATTAAAATTACATCACAAATCATATTAACAAAGTTAAATAGTAATTATAGATATGTACAACAATAAAACATTGCAAAAGCATAATTTTCGTAATAAATTAATAATCGGAGAACAAATTTGCAGTAAATGTTAGTTAATTAACATTTATTAAGAGTACCAATATTCGCAGAATAAAGCAAATGTTTATTTCGTTATTCATTTTTGAAATGACAAGGAAATTACTTGTTAATATAGAAGCATTCAAGAATATTAATTTTCTTCATTGCATTAATCACTTGATTTGCTTCAGAATGATCAGATGCAGAACTAATTACAGGGTTCTTATTTATCATTCATGTCATATACAAAGAAAGTTTAGATACAGTAGATGAGCTATTAATAATTTTCCAGAAACATCAGTAGAGTGCAACAAACCATTTACATTATGCAACTCGAAACGGAGAAACATAGAAATAATTGTGGTGCAATTTCCTATCTAGAGAGTAATATTTCCTATATGTTCTTGTCTTATTATCTTGCTTATTATCTGTCGCTTTATATATCAAGTATAATAAATAGTACAACTTCACAGAACAGTCTTGACAATACACTTTGCCTAAAGCTGGGAACTTCATAATCGACTGGATTTCTATCAAAATGATGGTCGCGCTAATCTCTACACGATAATCGCGGCGACGAATTAACGGGTCCTCCTGCTCGTCAATTACCATAATTAATTGGCGATTGATTAATGGTGACACGTGGAATAACGTGCCGCGACGTCCGAGCGCGTCGATTGTTCGTACCAGGCGATTAATCGAGCCGCCGAATTTCTCTCCCTCTTCCTCCACCCCCCCCCCTCCCTTACAACTAGCCTGAAGGGATAATTTATTTACCGGGTGGCTCGTTAATAAATTAAGACCGGCGTGAAAGCTTAATGAAACGTCTCGCGATGTCGCTCGAAGAATTACGAGCTTTCCTCTCTCTCTCTC
>NW_012130131.1:750005-758212 GCF_000143395.1 Atta cephalotes
GAGAGAGAGAGAGAGAAAGGCGAACATATGATGAAATTTATTGCAGTCGATGTTCAACATTGGACATTCGCGAATCGAACTAATAATTCGCTCAACCAGAAATATCGGTGAAATACAGACTTTTCACTTGCGTGAAATTATTTGCGTACTAGCCATAAAACATTTTCATCGAAAGGAACGTAAAAAGTATGCCGAATATAAGCTACATCCATGTTAAAAACATACGAGATACAGATTTAAGCTGTCCGATATATTGAGTCCGACAATTTGATTGGATATTTCACTATCGGAATTTTGGCTCGAATTGTAATTATCAGAAATTAAATAAAAATGTATTTTGCAATGTTAAATATTAAAAGAATTAATTACAGCATTTCGTTATTTCTAGAGAGCTTGTGTTTTTATTTAATCATATATGAAGAACTAAAACCATGATATTAATTATAAATATGATTACAGCTCCGGTGGTGTTGCAGCCTCACAATTTCATGGACATGCATTAATAACGATGCCGTACTGTCCTCCTGGCATAATTCCATATTTTTATTACAAATCCGCGTATACATTGTACCATGCATTACCAGAAGCATCAACGACAACGAGGAACAGTTGAGGAAAATGTGGTGAGTCCTTCGATGCGCTCAGCGCTAGTGCACCGCAGAGTGCACTGTATCTTTTATCCTAGTTTCTCTATTCCTCTCTTTCCGTACCTCTTCCGTATTTCTCTCTCGACGCGCGATTTAATTTAAGTTTAATGCGAGCCAGCGCACGTGGTCACGTACACTCAACAATGGCGAAAGGCTTGGTATCCAAGTAGAGAAACGCATCGGCGAAATTCACGCCGACGCTTCCCGAGGCATCCGGAGCCGTAACTTAATCTACCGGGTGTCTCGGAATGAGATAAAACAAAACAAAAGAAGTTGTTCGCAGAGATTTTTCTCAGGGTGGTGCAGTCTTTAGCGTAATACGAATTGTCGCAAATTTATCGCTATTCGATACTTTGGTAGTTTTGTTGAATCTGACACAGACTCGATTTGAGACTGTATATAGTCGAAAGTTCTACAGTAAATAGCGGAACAACACGTAATGTAACGTATTTTCTTCCAAGCCCAAGCAATTGGATAATAATCCTAATAATCGATGTCAATAGAAAAACAAGATGAATAAAGTTCTTGCAAGCGCCGCGCCCATCCGGGATACACGTGTTTCCCATTCACCCCATAGAAAGCGTCTAAGCTCCCGACTATCGGTTTAAACGAAACGCTTTCGATCACGATATAGTGAGCACGTAAAGCACGTGCGCCCCATGATAGCACCGAATAAATATCCAAGTTGAAAAATGTCAGCGATTGGCGATCATAGAATCGGTTATTTTCGCGAGCACGAGCGGCGGAAATTTCATTTAAATTCTACGAATGCATTTTATTACCGTTACTTATTCATATCTCTTATCAAATAACTTGCAGCAAGTCGCAGCAATAATAATAATTCTGATTAATGTTCTGTTATCTCTTGAACGTTTACACTGTAGAGATAAACGATAACAGATATAATAGTAACACGCGTTTACATAAAAAAATTACAGATATCTCGTTAATAAGTATAACATATTGGATTAATTGCGTTTTTAAAAATAATTAAAAAAGTACATTTTCCAAACTATTTGAAAATCGAGTTTATTGGTATTATTTCACAATCAACACCCTGCGTTTAAAAAGTTTTTCGAAGATAAAAGTGGTTTTTATCGCTATCACGCCATAATCGTTACGCTTATGCGCATCACTGGAGCGTCGCAGGATAATCACCTCACACGAAAATCTCGCCTAATCCGCTTGCCAAAAAAATCGCTAACACGCAGAATGCGATTTTGTCCCACGAGCGCGTTACCGCTCACGAAATAAAATCGCGAGTGGCTCTTTTGATCAAAGGCGCAGAAGCTTTTTCACTAATTTGAAAAACATCGCGCTTTTCGAGAGATTTTCGGCTCGTAAATTAAAAGTCGAAATATTAACCCCTTTAATTCTAATTGTGGCGTGTAAAACTTTTAATTTGAAAATTGATTATAGATTTCATTTTATACTCGAGTATTAAATATTTGTATGTAAAATTAATAGAATTAATTTCACATATCTATACATATAAATGTCACGCAAACTCTAGATTTCCTATTAGAAATAACGTTAGCGACATTAATCTTGACATACTGGATCTGACGTTAATTTTGATTAAATGTTGATATGAAAAGAGACTCCATCCCCTCTCTTGATTTATTATCGTAATATTTACGTTTTATATATGCGATCTCTGATATTTTCCAATATTTAACTTTTGACGCGCGTGGCGAATATCCGACGCGAAATAAATCTACTCAGAAAACTGCGCGAACTACGAAATGACTAGCCAACTTTTCCACAATACCCTCTGTCAGACACCGACCCTTTCGTTTCTATTCTTTTATTTTCAACACGTCGCTGCAATAGCCCGCGCGATCCGATCCACTTGCAGCATTCGGTTGTGCCGTTATTCAATTCATCGCCGGATTCAATTACCTCTGCGCGCGGTAACGGTGAGTAGAGGCATTTCCCCTGCGCACGTGCGCGCGCGCCCACACGCACACACACACACACACACACACACACACGCGCGCGCGCGCATACATACGTACATACATATATACACTCGGCAATAATCTCGCTGTAAAACTCGACCACGCGACCTAGATCAACATCCACCTAGTTTTCAACTTCGCCGACTAATAGCGACGATCCCTCTTCGATCCGGCACTCTGTGCACCGTGGCGCATTGACGCTTCACGTTACCTCCACACCGTCTCGTAAAAATATTTACAAAGTTCTCCTTCGCGGTTCTCCTAAGTGGCCGATATAACTTTCATCCTTAGCTCTCATTATATGTCAGTGCAGAACAAATGGAACGTTGTTATCACAACTTAAAAAATGATTTAAACTTGCATGACACCGATATTGATTTTATCCCTTTGCGGTATTGAAATCATCAAGTTTCTCATTGCCAATTAATTGATTATACACACGTTATATGTAATTCTTAAGAGCCTAGGAGGGTATCTATCTACCGATTTACCTTGTTAATGTATAACCTTTGTGCAGTTTGCCAATCCGACGCCTAACGGTAGTACACCGACGAACCACCAACGTTCGGGAAAACAATCTCTGAGCGATAGTCAACAATGGGTATTTACTTTGATGGTGGGCTACCGCTCGCCTATACCGAGTGCCGCTTGACCGAAACCGCTACTCTTTTTTTGCCCCGTAACTCCACCCCCAACACTCCATCAATCACCTGGTAATGGCAGCCCTTCGGTTTTTATTCGCGCTTATATGCGCGATAGTCCACACAAGAGCCGCCGATCGATGCAATTTATTCCTAATCGAGATTTTATTCTTCGTGAATTCCGATGTCGAGTGTTCTGTGAAACAAAAAAAAGGTCTATTTCATTCTATTGATGAGTATGTTAGAATTTTCCACATAAATTTAGAAAGCATAACAAAATATTTAAAAAATTAAAATGCTAGGCTTGTAACGATCGAAACTAGATCTTCATTGCTTAAATAATTCAATTTTGAATTACTATATATACCATATATGTACTTGCATATATACTATATTGTAGTCTTTCGAACATATTAACTTAATAAAAAAAACTTAAAACTAACTTTATAATATGATGCCTGATTGTTGACTGTATCCAATTATTAAAATTACTTGTCAATTTAATTCGCGATTACTAGAGTAGTTTAATTGCATTTATAATCTGGTAAAATAATTTGGCGCGCAGTTCGAAAAATTATGGTAATTCAAGATTGAATTATTTAAGCAATAAAGATCCAGCTTCAACGTTATACGACTTATTTTAACTTCTACTATTGATTGTGTTCTCATATATATCGCGGTCTAAAATAAAGATTCTTAAAATATAAAAATGAAAAATGAAGAAAGAAATGCCTTCGGACACGATTTACTTCGCGAGTCGACAAGCGATATTTGAAGGAAAGATCGTTCAGATCGATTAAACAGAAGCATCATTTATTTAAGGATTAAACCTGGAAAGAGTTCTAAAGACGTTATTAATTCTCACGGGACGAAAAATTTCAGATGAATTTATGATGCCTTTGTAATACCTTCTTGTATATTAAGACTTGATAAATTGAAAAGAGTTTAAAAGGGGAGAGGGGAGAAAAATGATCGATCACCTTGTAAGATATATCTGATGTCTAGTCTCTCTTTCTCTAGTGAAAGATAATTAACTTTAACGTTAGAGCACACGAAAGAAAGTGTTTTTCAATCTGCTTTATTTCTATATAATCTCACATAATTTTCTATAAAAAAATAATAAAAAAATTTCAGCTTACTCAATTTCGACTGTGCGAATCATTTATGCAGAATCGACGCTTGGTTACATCCGTAACGCATTTTGGGGCGGAGTGAATTAAGCGTCGAATTAAATTCCTGTGTGATTTCGCATTGCGCGATCCGAGTGTCGCGTTTGCGCTCAACGGCAACGAGCACGATAAATGCGACGCATTGAGCGAATGAGAAGGGAAAAGGGAGCGAAACAAACGGAACTGCTGGATACCCGAGGGAACCGGAACCGCTCGAATCGTGCATGGGACGGGCCGCAGTCGTCAAAACGCATCGGCGAGATAGTCCCCGACAATATGACAGAACAAAACGGCTTGCAACACGCCATGTCGCCATGTCGTCATGTCGCGTGCGCTCATTCTCTCGGGAAAAGGAAATCCCCGAGTAGAGTTTGACAGGCGACCCATGAAACCAGCGATGTGTGTCCGACATTAGCGACTTTTCCGTTCCTTGTACTCGTCGACAGGGAAATATAGATGAATAACATGAAAAGTGAAAGAGAAGAGAGAGAGAGAGAAAGAGAAAAAGAAAAAATGAAAAAAAAGAGCTAAAAGGTTGATATAGATATGGAGAAACAAGTAGAGTGAGTGAAGTGTAAAGCAGAGTGAAGTGGAACAAGTAGAAAAAGACGCAGACAAACGTGGATCGATAAAATGGTTGGATAAATAGAGATACTCACTAAAGCAGCATAAGTTAAATAATTTCTTTCTCAAAAAAGAAAGAAAACGGAAAAAGAAAAAGTGTGTGGAATGAAGATTTTATTATGCCTCAGGGGCAAATTGCTTCAGGTGCGGTACGTGTACGTATCGAGAAATATATAGCAAACACTTTATATAGAAAGTATGAAAGCGTGCAGCGAACATATGGACTATAATGACTAACGAATTAAATAAAAAATTTTCAAATCTGAATATATAAATAAGTAAAATAATAGGCAAAAAATAGTTTTAAGATTTTATTTCATAAAAACCTCCAAATATAATAGATCATTCACTAAAAATGAGCCAATGCGATATAAGTTATTCGTGCATAAAAATATATTTATAAAACAAAATTACAGTATAGAGAGATTTCGATCCTTACTTTGAATCTTCTTCAATATCGTAACTAACGGATTAATAAGTATTGCGATATACAGTAAAACTAAACAAATTGTTGAGAAGATTATGAAACCAAACAACGTGAAATTATTGTCCAAAAATAAAAAAATCAATTGTTGAACATCTTCAATATTTGACTTGAATCTAAATAATTATCCAAATGAAATAAACAATAAGAATAGAAATAAACAATAAGAAATAGAAGTAAATGACTAACAGTCGAAGCTAGATCTTTAATGTTTAAATAATTCAATCTGAATTACTGTATACAAATACATACATATATATAGATATAACATATTTATAATCATTCAAACTGCGCGCCGAATTGGTTTTTCAAACTTATAAATACAATTAAATTATTGTAGTAATATCATGAATTAAATTACAACAAGCTATTTTAATAATTTGATGCTCAATCAGGTATTTTGTTTGTTGTAAGATGTTCATATACTGAAAAATTGTAAATAGATTGCGAAAAATGTTACTTCGGCTGAGAATCGAACCCGGATCTCTTGTATTCCTTTAGCCTTATATTATATTTGTTCGTATAACACATTTCAAACCTATTGATTGGCTGTAAGAAAGAGAAATTGTCGGATCTCTCTGTCCTATAATCAATCAATGAACTTAAAATTTTTGTCGTACGACAAATGTAATACCAGTTTTAGATTATCTAGACTAGCGAAACCTTATTATTAGTAATATTCTTCGCAATAATCAGTGTATGAAAAATACGTCTTTCTCTTAGGAGACGTAATATAAACAATAAGAATTTTAGTGGAGCATGCATTTTGATATTTTTCGCAATAAATTGATTTACAGTTTTTCAGAATATTAACGTCTTCTTAACAGAAGTGAGCATCAAATTATTAAAATAGCTTGTCAATTTAATGCGTGATGTTACTATAGTAATTTAATTGCATGTATTTATAAGTCCGAAAAATCTCAATTCGGCGCGCAATTCGAATGACTATAAATATAGTATATATATACATGTACATATATAGTATATATAGTATATATAATAATTCAGATTAAATTATTTAAGCATTAAAGAAAAGCTTTGACCATTACTTCTATTCCTTATTGTTGAATTTTCTAAATGCACAATCCAGTAAGATTCTTATTGTTAATAAAAATAAGATACATCCCTGAGCTTACAGCAGTATACAAAGAAAACAATTTAATAGAAAGCTTATTGTGTAAACTAAAAGATAAGAAAGGCGAGTTGCGAGCAGATAAGGGTGAGTGGTAGGGAAGTAAGGAGCGCAATGGTATTGAGAGGAGAGATCGATAAATCCCGATTGTACGAGCGCATCGGGACAACCACAAGGCAATCCGATGTACACGTAGAAATGTCGCATACAGAACGGTGACCAATGTATACACCCAGCCAGCTTTACGACCAATCGGTGAACGTAGGCGAACGAATGCGCCACTACGAAGCTCGAGCTATCATCCGGTCCAACTTTGTTTGATGGAATTGCAGGACGCTTTGATGATGGATCGATGCGCATCGTGAGCTGTGTACAAGCTATCGTTGTTCTAATGAGACGAAACGACATGGATGCAATAACGCGACCGCAAAACGCGACGGAAGCGTCGTTAAGCAACCAGCTGCGTCGCCGTCATCGACGTCAGCGTCGTTTCGTTATAATGTTATAGCATTTGTTTGTCTGAGCTAGATTCGATGATGAATTATTGTATATGCATATACAATGAAAAATATAAATCTATATAGAATTCGAGTTTTAAGAGGATTTCTCTGCGCGATGTACTGTGAATCTTGACAGACACAAATACTCTCGCACAAATATTGATAACTTTAAATTTCGATTTTGAAGTACATTGATCTTGATGTTCAAACGGTATAAAACAGTATAAAGGCATAATAATATTATTTGAAAAAGCTTCCGAGTAATCGTAATTTAAAATCCATCTCGTTCGGAGAAATGCGATTATTAAATCAATTCTCTTTCAATGTTAAGTTAGTCTGATTAACAAGCAATTTTGATATTTAAATAATGACGATACAGATTTTCGAATCTTTTCAATATTTAACTAAAGCGCGTAGAAATGATCTTGTTTGAAAAGGCCGATCATTTCAGTCTTAATTATTTGAACGGTAAATTTGTGTGTGCGCCAATTAGTTTTATTTATATGCGATGTTTACTCAATTATCCTAATGATCGACCAGTGCGGGCACAAATTTTGTTTCGAGGCTTACCAGGTAAATGCCCGATTATGGATTTCGCATTTATTTGGCTCGAGTCGTTTATCAACGTCAACAGCGATGCGCGATTTTTGAAGCTTAACAATATTATCGACGTATCATCGGATTCGCAAAAGCGCCGTATATAACCGTTATATACAGAAATGGCGTTGGCATTAGTCGTTGAGCGCTTATGCAATTTTGCGATTAAATACAATCCGCTTGAAATTTATTTCACAATATCAACAATATTTTTTTTCATTCAATCACATACGTGCTCTTTTACACATGTGAAATAAAAATTGTATCAAGAAGTAGCTACATTAGCTACGTTAACTAACGGACTGCATAAATTTTGTATATATATATATATATATATATATATATATATATATATATATATATATATTATATATAGTATATAATATATATATAGTTACTTTACTTACTAACTAATTAAATAAGTTAAACTTAGTACCTACTACCTAATTAAT
>NW_012130131.1:759608-767182 GCF_000143395.1 Atta cephalotes
AGAGTACATACGTATACGTTACGTTAACGTAAACGTTAACGTACGTACTATAAATATAGTTATATATATATATATATATATATATATATATATATGATTTTATATATGATTGAATATAATGATATGTTTTCTCTTACATAATAATTAAATCGCTCTCCATAATAATTATAGCCTCCCTAATTTATTCTCTTCCGTCCTATCGCGCTCGCGTTCATGCTTATGCGGTGTATATGTAAAACATTTGTTGAAAATTGAGCAACGGGCGATTTCGATAGCGTATCGATGTCGCCGGATATGCAAATCTGCAATAATCCAAATAGTAAATCACTGGAACTGGCGCAATAGTTTGTAATTGTATTATTGCTCCTCAACAGCTATAGCCAGATTTACAAGCCGAGAGAGGTATAGCTGATCCGTCAACAAGCTGGTAATGATGCAACATGGCCGTTAATAATCGTCCACCCGTGATAATAATTTAGTGATCGATAATTTCCACTCAGTGATCCTACATTTCAACAAACCTTCCATTATTTATTACAACCTGCCATTATTTTAATTATCTCCTTAGTATGCGTGTGGGTTTTCAATTTATTTATTCTATTATTGTATTTTATAGTTTCGAAATTTCGTAAAGCGTAATTAAAACCATGCGATAAAGATAATTAACATGTTTATAATACAATGATATGTGATACACTAAATTTATTTACACTGTAATACAATTTAACAGACAGGACCGATGTGCATGGCAAAATTGCATATAAAATCTCCACAATATTATGCTTTGAGATTACTTTGTACTAAATTGTTTGTTTACGACGAATATTTTTCAGATTTTTGTATTCCAGTTATTCAGAGATATGCATTTATTTGTTGTCAATGTCTTTATTACGTCGTATTCGCTTTATTTCGGTTTGGTAACTTCAACTTCAGTTCGAGAGCTCGACAGCTCTCAGTAAAACGTAACCTAGGTTTGGATTTAACGTAATCCGAGGAAATTATGCTCGGAAATCGTGTTCGCCATTTACCCGTAGAAATGGATGCACGCAGACACGTACTCAGCTTCATAAGCAAGTTACTGTGAAATACAAATGCATGTATATAGTTCAAAGCCACGCCTCAAGCTTCCTCGTCGACGATTCAAGATTTAATACTGCGTCCACTGATTAAATAATTTTTAAAAATTGTGGAATGTGAATACCCCGTGTAAAATTTCACCGTAATATATCGCGGAAAAATTCCTTATTAAAATTCTTAAGAAAATAAGAGAAGAATTGTATCTCCTTGAAAGATACATGCTTACAAAGATAACTCGGATAATGTCACATTTCAATTCAGAAATCCTCACAGGTGAAGATAATGATTTTCGAACAGCATATTGTAGCGCTGTAACGGATTTATTAAGTGCAACATAACTGGTTGCGAAACTGTGAAATAGGTTGGAATTGACTGGGAACTTAAAATGAAAATTTGATTGCGAAAACCGCCATTGCAAGACGCTTCTTAATGAAATTACTGCACCAAATAATGAATTTTCATGCTCGCATTTAATGTGATCCTCCAAATTCTTTTAATAAACATTATTACTTTCAGTAATGAAAGATCGCTACAAGTATTTTATTTCTCAATAAATGTCAGACAGAGTGTCTATGTACATTGATAAATCGATCTGTGAAATTTCTTCTAGGTGTAAGTGTGCAACGTTAGCATATGTATTCCTGTCGTTGCCTCAAACCTCATCGTTATCCGTAGCATCCAATATCGTCTGTGTTGCGAACATTGAATCACCTTTGACTTTCCCAATGACTACCAATTCATCAACCGAAATACTACAGTTGTTCGTGTTCTCGTGATTTGCAAGGATGACCGAATTATTGTTTGAAATAATAATGTAAGACACATATTTTATTTTTTAAATTTTCTGTTCTATTTAAATATCTCGTAATTGATTTAATAATAAATTTTGTCAGAAACTAATTTAATTTAAATTCATTAATTAACAAAACTGTAACCTGTATATGTTACAAAAATTATTCTCTATAAAATCATATATCATTTAATATTATTCTTCATCATATCATTTATAATAATTTAATAAAATTTTTCCGCGCAAAATTTCCACAAAATTTTGCGGCCGCGTACCTTCTGACGCTTATCTTTACTCTTGAGTGACCCTGATCGGAGAATAGATTGTGTTTGAGAGCATTATGTTAATATTTACATTTGCCTATGATAGAGAAGCCATACACGATGAGAATATTACATGCTCGATCAGCGTAACCCGTGATTCAGAATGAAGTCAATAATCGGGACATTGTTCTGCCGACGGGAAAATAAACCAATTAACATCCTCCGACTGTGGCGCTTTTGGCATTTCGATATTCTAACCACAAATTTCCCATCGCATTTCCTAGTTTCCATTACTCGCTCAGAAAGAAATGAAGATGTACAAAATGGCAAGAAGAGAGAAGAGGGATAAAGCTTTTTTACACTGCTCGATTATTCACCTAAAAAAAGAGCATGTCCGTTTTTTTTTACCTTCTTTTTTAAAATATATAGCAGCATCCGAAAGGACGGTTCGTCGAATTTCTCCTCGGGGGTGACGAAGAAATTTAGATATTTAAGTTGGTTTGCCGCGCGTACACCAGTGAGAGTTACCCGCTCGATGCGACTTAAATTATCCCAGATCCCTCGGGTCCTCAGGGCGAAAAAGGATCGAATAGGTTAGCCGATGTGCCGCAAGCGTCCTCGGGGGTGGCACTAAATTAGATAATGAAGCAGACTCCCCCGTTATCTAGCACGCCTGCTCGACTATGCGAACTGCCGGTTGAAGTGTATCGCTCTTGATAATCCACCTTATTTAACTCAATAAAGGCAGCACAGCAAAGTGTCAGGAAGTTGCAGATTAAAAGCTGATTCTTATTATTCTTGTTACTTTAATCACTAATTCCATCTAATCGCTAAATACATGAGAGTTTATTAATATTTTATTGATGTATCTATAAGTTATACGAAATATGCGTGAATTTAATGTACCATCATTAATCAGCGAGGAGGACAAGCTCCTTACAAGCGCTGAATTATCCGGCATACAAAGAAATATCGGACAAAGTTTTGGCGTCGAGAGAGTGAAAGGTTTATTACGATGTAAATTATATTATTAAGCGAATTAACAGAGAAACGCAAACGTCGGAACCAAGGAAGCGAGGCGCGAGCGCACGTCAACTTCTAACAATATTATAGCTACGAAATTCGTAATTAGGAGCGGACAAAAGCAGAAAATTGAACGCGTCTGGCGTGCATCATTCGCGCAAAGGCGGAAATCCTCTTACCAAACTACACATCGAAAGATGGCAGTTCCTCGCGTGACGGTGAGCACCGCAATTCCGCGTCGCATAAGTTTCGCGACGAAGTTTCGATCTAGTCGCCGCGAAAGCCGCGAGCGATTGCGATTCGTGGTGTATTCGGAATTCCCTGTCGGAATTATCCTTGCAGAATTACATCCGTGCTTCACTTCTCTTACTTATGTATCGCTTATCTAACATCTTCGGAAAACTCACGGAAATCGTTTCGTCGTTAATTATCGTCGTTGTCGTTGTTCATTGAAGAAGTTTGAGTCGATTAAGTAATTCGCGGTGTACGACAAAGGGGACGGATAATGTCTCGATGAACGCACTCGCTTTCGGTTCAATGATCGCGGTCTCGTGTTTCCACCGTGAGTGTCGCATTTATTCCGCGACACTAAGTCCCTCGAAGGGAAGTCCTTCATTACTTTTGACTTATCGAGATTTTCATTACATCATAAAATACATTTTATATCGATAGACATAACACTAATATAATACACATTTATAAATGCCGATATATTATATTACGTTCAATTCAAATTTTCATTCGACAAGTGTGACAGAAGCTGTTCTATCCTTCCGTCGATAATAAAAAATTTTTACACAATTTTTATAAAAGTTTTAATGAGTTTTATTATCACAGAAATTAGATTGTATTTTTTACTTATTTTTTATAGATTTAAATTTATCTACTAGAATTCACAATAAATATATTGAATGTGAATTTAAAATCTAACAATGTCGGCGGAGAGTTAAATAAATAATTCTCTCAGCCTTAAAACTCGAAAGAAATGGACTCTCATTGCGCTCTTCGTTCCTATATCCTATGCAATGGCCGCGATAAATATGAGGTAACTTCCGACAATCTAGACCGCGAAATGGCTCGGTCAGGGCTTAGAACAACGCCTACGAAGAAGAAGTGTTATTGTCTTCATGGGAATTAGCGGCGACTTAATGCCGGGAATTTTCACCCCGCCGCCGACTTATTCTGCCTTCGTGTGGGTCGATCTCTTGTATTTCGAAGCATGTCACGTAACAACATCAAGGTAAATCCGACCGACACACTTCTGTGCCTCGGCAAGAAAATTTCGAGGTTCGCATAAATTTTTTATGCGTTTCTTCGAAGAAATGATCGGTTTTAGAGATTACGGTAGATTACAAAACTTGTGGAGACTAAAAGAATTACAGACAATCTCATAAAGTTTATCTTACTGAAAAACAATATCGATATAACGAATAAATTAAAAAAACAATGCAAAATTAATTACTTCTCAAACGCGAGAGTATCTCCGCGTATCATTAATATTCATTATGGGAATCGCGAAATTAACTCGTCACAAAGTTTTTCTTTCAAGATGAGAAAACAATCTTGAGACTTTGAGATTGACCCTGTAAGAAGCTAAAAGCCTCTTGTTAACTAATAATGCGGAAATGGATAAAAGTTATCCTTCATCAATGACAAATGCATGCCTCATTAACGTCGACTATAAACTCATCAATATTAAGAGAACTCAGTATGGACATCTTGACAGTCTACAATTAACTTGTCATACAATTATTTATCATTCTGAGACGTGTGATCAACAACACGTGTCCGAATACAGTTAGTTTTTTCTATTCAAAAAACAGATCGATATATAATAACGCCGTGAAGATGGATGTAAGGCGATGATTGAAACCTCAAAATATCGCTTCAACGGCTGATTCACAATACGAGATCGGTGGTTTGGAATTTCTGCTCATAAAGAGAAGGAAAAGGGGGAAGGGGGGGGGATTACAAACCCAAGAAGAACACCTGTTTCTCCATCTGGATTATTCCCCGCAGAAGGCGCGCAT
Organism: Atta cephalotes; assembly: GCF_000143395.1. Classification (NCBI taxonomy): domain Eukaryota; kingdom Metazoa; phylum Arthropoda; class Insecta; order Hymenoptera; family Formicidae; genus Atta; species Atta cephalotes. The sequence continues at coordinate 764,792 of NW_012130131.1, forward strand.
AGAAAGTAACTGTAGTAATTTAAAAATGAGAGAGTTCGCAGACCAGTCGGTCTCCCTACTTTGAGCTCAAAAATATATTCAAATTAAATTTTAATCTTTAATGCGCTCTAAGTTCTTTCATTTTGATATTTAAATATTTAATTGTACTCCACGTCGTTCTTCTATGCAAGTATTTCATTTCCATTTTAAATATTTAATATCTCCGCCGGTATGCACCATTGTCTCTGAAGAACAAAGATTAAATATCTAAAGCCGTGCGACACCAGGAGTTCGCAATTTCTTTGTAATATCTTCATTAGCATAATTTCTTTATCATAATACCTTCCCTATCCATCTATCTATTCATCCATCCACTTTACCGGAGTTAAACTCGACACGCACGTAAAACATTCACACCCTCTACAGCATCGATACCCGCGCATGTACGTGATGTACGCGCGACCGATATCGCAGCGGTGTTAGTGGTAGTGCCGGCACTGGGAATCCCCCGTCTACCCCCCCCCGGGACGCGTGCACTTGATATCTATGCATGAGTCGGCGCACACGCGTGACACGCTCGAGCGTGTCGCGACGACACGCTAACGCAACGTGCAGGATCACGCACGGGGAGCAATTCATATGTGTGTACGTGTATGACGTGTATGACATGTATGACGTGTATGTATATGGTATATGTCTGCGAGGGGGGTAGTTAGCCAGTGCTCGGTGGTTGCAGCGGGTCGGGGTGCCAGTTGGAGCAATAGTAGTAGTGATGCTAGTGTGTGGCGTAGCCCCGGGATCGATCCAGGGACCACGGCATCATCCTCCAGCCCTCAACGACCGACTCAACCCGGCCCTTCCACCCCCGAGGCTTTGGGAGGCCAGCCACCCTCGCGCAACCTCCCCCGCCTGAACCGCGCCCGTGCCGTGTGCACGATCGCCTTATGAAGGTGGTGGCTCCTCTCTATCAGCCTGTACAAATAAAGCCTGCATACGAAGCTTCAGGTATATGTAAAGGGCTCAAACAGTCTTGTGGCACTCTGGAAATGGAAAAGAATGACTTCAAAGGGCGCTCAAGGGGATGTTGTGTCTTGAAGAAGGAGAAATGGAAATCGACGAGAGAATTCTAAGCGTTTCTGATAGTTTCATCGGTTTAAACCGAACACTAAGATAAATAGGATGACCCTTTGTCAATCTGAATTCGACCACTCAATGAATCAACGTGAATAAAATCATACATATAGTGAATATTTTTATTTAAAAATAAAATCAGATTAGAGAATATATTTTTCAAAAATTTATTTCAGATAATTGATATTCAATACAAAAATGTTACATTAAAAACTAATACTCGCCATCTTTTTAATCAATCTATAAATATGTAAAAACGTGCATAGTATAAGCTTTTTATTGTGCGAGAGCATACTAACGAACTCTATTGTCTCTCATTTTGTTAGAATATTAAAGATATTCGATTGAATTTTCGATTGAAAATTACTAAATAAATAAACAATCAATTGGATTTTAATTAAATATGCGAAATACGGAAAACATTAAAGGAAATAAAAGGCACTAGATAATTTGGATTACATAATAATCTCATAATGAAGTTGTTTGTAGACAATCTTTTAGAAATTAATGTCAGCAAAAATATCGAAAGCGACAGTGCAGGGATGGATAAGTTTACCGCGTTGCTATTTCCTTTGGTTGGTTCGCTTATAGGAAAACTCTTCGTTGAGGGAATGGGCTCTCCGAGCTTTCGGGCGTGAGAGCGGATGGCGAACGGCAGGCCTCTCGATCCGACAGGGAAAGCTCTCTCGTCAAAATCCTCACCGACGCGAGCGGATTCGAGCGCGCGCGCAAGTGCGCCTATTCGACCAATAAAAGAACCGTTGCGAACGGATTCGACGGTTTCTCGATATGTAATTTCCCCCGCAGCGCACAAAAAAAAAGAAAGAAAGAAAGAAGGAAAACAAGAAAAAGCTGAGGGAACATTTCCGCCGTTTATTCCGGTGAGTAACCTCACAAATGAGGCGATCGCATGGCTTAAGCGACGCGAACCAAGTTTATCGCGTTTCGACGTATCGAGTACTTTAAAGCTGCGAATGATAAAAAAAACTTTCAAGAAATAAATTGAAGCCGAACAATAGAACGCGAATATGGATATTTATGCATTTGCACATTTGAGCGGAATTGTGGCGACACGAGATAATCTCCGAGATAATACTTTTAAAATATAAACGAGATTGATAACAAAATAAACAAAACAAAAATAAAAGCAAGAAATTTATCGTATTTAATGGGAGCAATAATCATATTTATTAGCGTAGGAAGGTAATACAATTTTTCAGACTAAGACGGTGCAACCCTGTAGTTTAACAGTATATATATATATATATATATATATATATT
>NW_012130131.1:771671-775007 GCF_000143395.1 Atta cephalotes
ATACTATATATATATATATATATATATATATATATATATATACATACATAAATTTGTTAATGTTAGGTATGTATATTATATATTTTTCGTATCAATATCATGTTTATATCATTTTGAATTTTTATAATTTGTATGTACCACTCTAGTCAATTAATCTACAATATTATAAAGTTACAGCGGATAGTCACTATGTTACTTAGAAGCTATTTCTAGTAATAATAAGACTCTATTTAAGTTTTTTTACGGAGATCAAAATGAAGGCTAAAAGGACAGCTTCAAGCTCTCAACATCCAGATGTATTTGATAAGACGATAAAAACGAAAGGTCTAATCCTGTGCACCAGCGGGATCTTTTATCCTCTTGCAAGGACATCTCCATCCATTTCCATGGAAGAAGCGCCTTATGGAAACCCTCCATCAGGGGATAATAAGGCCCGCATGCCAAGCACGAAGAGTATGGCATGTCGTTAAACGACCTCCTCGACTTTTCCCTGAAGAATTCTCTCTGTCCGTCCCCTTTTCCTCCTATTCGCTCTCAACCTCGCCTATACCATTTTGCGAATCCACCAGAGGATGGAGGGAGATGGTGGGTGCAAGAACACCTGTATTCCAACGAAGGATAACGATTATCACGGCAGGATGCCCCGGAATACGGCGCGGCGCAATTTTTATGGTCCCGACGCGAAATTCCGCAAAAAGTCGCCGCATCATGAAATTATATAGTGACGTTAAGTTATGCGAGATCTTCTTTATCCTTTCTTTTTTTCACTTTTGTCGGCTCGCGATAGAAAACGATACAAAGATACTGATAAGAATTCGAGGGAAAATCAAGACCCATGTGCGCATGTATGATCCCCTATGTATGATCAGAATTTTTAAAATTTTGATTTTAAATTAAAAGAAATTAAAAAAAGTGAAAGAGAAATTAAAAATTAAAAAAAAGTACATGGAATGTGTAATTAAAAATTGCGCGAATATCAAAAATTAGAAAGATTTTTTTAACAAGATCGTTGTGTGCAGATAAAGTAGCTATTAAATCTTCAAAAGGAGAGCTTTTATTAGATTTGAAAAACATTATTACTCGTTTCCGGTTCCGCGTTTCATCAATGTTGTACGCTTATTCAAGGCACTCTATATACGTATGACGTATCATATTCTCTCACGTCCAAAGAGAACTCGGATCCCGGTTAAGCATTCCGTCGCGAGGTACACGTCGGCTTTTATGTAGCTACACGCTACTACCTACCCGAGCAACCCTTCGGTCTTACGAGCCCTTTCTCGTCGTCCATTACAGGAAAATGGGGCGCGCGTGCTAAGTGTCGCGCAACATTTCCCCGCTTTCCCGCTCTAATGACTCCTAGCAAGACTCCGATTCTCCTAAGCTTTAATAAGTGCTTTTTCTAAGTCTATTATCAAAAGTTGAAAAGATGATTAGTACATTATTAAATCAACATGTGTTCCCAGATGTAGAAAGACGTGAGTATTGAATACTGAAAATTCAGAAAGCGACTTCAAATTTCTAGTATCAATCTTCAAATCTTCAAATCTTTGGAGAAGTATGCGATATTTCATTTATATTTTGCATATATAGACTATCTTTCTATTTGTGCATATTATCCTATATATTTAACTTTTTCTAGGTTTTTTCTACTTTTAATCGAGGATTTCTTGACCCGGAAGAAACGCGTTGAATTCGTCTCGCAGGTTTGCGTGAGGCACATTTGTCTCCAGAATGCCGCGAGTCCTGTGGGATCCTTCCTCATCATCTACCGCCGACAAGTGGGTCGCACGTGCTGAATGTTACAACAAGCAACATCTCGCGGTTTTGCGCCTCGCTTGGCAATTTTGACGGACGGTTAACATTTTACCGAATAGACCAACGGTGAATATAAACTTAGTTGTATAAACCCATTTTATACCACAAAATTTCAACATAATGATATCTCAATAATATCATGTAATTTTTATTATTAATACTATTAATACTAATTAATTAATCCCTCTAATCTGTTTTATTATAAATTTTATATTATAAATATGAATACATATAAATAAATATTAAATACAGTTTTCACAATTTTAATATTCTGGGTTCTCAAAAAATCTTCTTTAGATTTAACTTTAAAATAATTAATTTTGTACACGGGAAGCCTCCCTATACTTTTTTCAAGGAATGATTTCCGACTCCAAAAGTTCATATCCATGTTAAGCAGGGCGAAGAGAAGTTTAGTATGGAAACGAAGGATGCATACTGAATAGCTGACTTGTCATGTCGAAGCCACGCGAGGCGATAAACGTCATGTCAGTCAAGCGGCTGACCCCTATGGAATCATCGCGGCGTCAAAATCGATCGATGATGGCGTTATCGAGAACGATGACGTTGACGTCAGTCTTGTCTGTCGAATACGAGATTATCGATATCCAACGATGACGAACTGAAAACAAAATTCTAACTTTTGAAAAAATTAATGATACATGCTCATTATAATAATTTCAATCTTAATTTCGAATTCGCTCGAACCCAGATATTTAAGTTAACAGAGTTGTGGAAAAATGCCGGCATAAAAACTTTCATTAAAGAAAAATCTACTTCGAAATATTCGAAGAATTCGTGGATGAAGAATAAAGCGGCGCGTATTCGCTTGAAATTGTTAATTTCATGATTTGCGAAATACCAACTTTATATAGAGTAATCACTTATTAATAGTAATCACTTATTAATTCCTACATTTATTACTAACGTAAATACAATTTTCAAGTACGGGTAATAACTAATAACATTCCTTATTGTACAATATTTTCGCACGATATATAAAATAAAAATAATTTTTCTCTTTTTTTCTAAAATCTATCTAGTTAAGAAAATATATATTCTTTATAGATAGTCCTCTTAACATAAGCAAGTATTTTCGTACGTTTAAATGGAAACCTGGTTGCGCATCGTTCCGCAATTACCCACGACACGAAATAATAACGCACAGCAGCGCGTGCTATTACGTCCATTTCCTGCCGATTCCGGAATATAATCCCTCGACATCGCAGCTTCCGCGATTAAGTAATGGACTAATGGAATGATGTAATAAAATAATGGAACGCGATCCGTTCTGCCGGTTGACGCCAACGTGTTAACGTTACGGTGATAATAGCTGAAAATATATCGTGCTTTCCCGCCCAAACTACTAATGCCTATCAGTAAATCACCCTATAACTCCCCCCCCCCCCTCTCTCTCTCTCTCTANNATTNNTTCATCATTTNTNTCTCTCTNTCTCTCTCTCTNTACTATACTACTACTACTACTACTATACTACTACTACTACTACTACTACTACTCTCTCT
>NW_012130131.1:775027-777792 GCF_000143395.1 Atta cephalotes
ATTAGGGAGGACGAATAATACATATTTATTTAGTACGTAGGAAGGTAAGTAACTAATTTTACTAGACTAAGACGGTGCACCTACGTAGTTAACTAGTATATATATATATATATATATATATATATTGTAGAAAAGAATGTTTGTATGGAAGTAAGTCTAATGGTTATCCCCGTTATCGTTCCCGGGTCAAGAACTAATGTGATTGCCGTCGAACAGCCGGTGTAATAGTCGGAAAGTAATAGTACATAGTTCGACATTGTCGAGCGTTTATCGGTTTTAGCCACGAAAGTTCCAAGCCGTTAAAATAATTGCGACGCGGAGAAAGAACGTTACGAGGCGAGGCCGCGGAAGAGGGAATGCACAAATTCGCGGCCGATTAAGAGCCGGGAACGTGCAATATCCTCTCGAGGAATTTAAATCAAGCGTTGCGTGGCGGCAATCTCGTCGGTCGGGTAATGTGCGATTTGCGTGGAAACGAAATGCGATATGCCGCGTTTCGCGCTCGAGCTCAGGTCCGAGTATTAGTTTCTCGTGAGAATATCAAGGAGCCACGCAATAGTTTCCTCGAGTAAAGGACTCCAGTCTATCCTTCCGTCTTTCCCTTCCATCCGCAGACCATTTTCTCGGAATGCCATTTTATGGCAATCCGCCAGGTGAATCTAAAAGCGACTGAGAAAGACGAATATCGCGATCGCATGTTATGTTATCGTCTCAGATCTACAGTCATATAATTTTTAGAATATCAATCTTGATAAGTGCAGATTGGATATTTATTTACTTCAATTTTTATTGAAAAACGCAAAATGGATGAGAATTCAATTATATGTGTATATAATATATTTTTACTACCAAGTGGTTACAGCATTAAAAGAGAAAATTCAATTAAACCCAAAACGCAATAAATTCCAATTGGCATTGGTGCATTCGAGCGTGGATTATAGGACGCTAGACACTCTGTAGCTTAAACTAACTTGGTGTAGGACGCAGATCCGCACACTCACACATTCCCAGTATATAGCCGTGAACTTTCCCGTCATCCTTCGTGGGAACTTCCGCGTGCGATGTACCTTTCTTCCGCGAAAGATTAAATAATGAATTTCCGCGTGGCGGCCAATCAAATAATCAAAGGTCTTGGATCGCTGAACGATTATTCTGATGGCAGCTGATAGAGATATTCATGCCTCGGCTGTGATGACAAACAAAGAAAAACGACATCAAAGCGTTATAATTGCATAGATAGAGACACATTCTTTGATCATCATCCTTGTTTCGAGCGTCGCCTCTAGGGTAAGTAAATCGATGATCGAGTTTGAAAGCAAATAATCCTTCTTCAAGAGTACGCTCTGTATTGGAAGTACGCAAATTCATCTCACTCTTTCCTCAGATTTGCCGCAAATTTGCTCTTTTGCTTAACAATCCGATTAAAACTCATAAATATAATTTAAATAAGAGTAAAATATTTATAATTGTAACTGCTTGTGTAACTGTAAATAGAAGAGATTAATCAGAAAATCTTCAAAACAGGTATATGGTGTGCAAAAACCCTTAAAACGCCTTAAAACGCCTTTAAAGAATTAAATTTAAGATGCTTCTCTTTAAGATAGATCTCTTTTAATATACCAAAGAGATTAGAGATACGATATCGATTTCTACAGGAATTCGTCAGGCGATATCTATTATATCTCGAAATTTGGATTATCTTTACCTTGTGAATTGCAGCTAAATTTATCGAGTTGAGAATGTGGTTCCAGTAGTTAATACCGAGAGATGCGGTGTGGCAAGCCAGTGGCAACTCTCATTACGCCTTACAAACAGTATCCTGAACTTATGGCTGATTAGGACAAATGGAAACGGGGCATCCCAACGGGCTGCGCGCGAACGTTATATGACATGCTCGCGCTGTTAAGTCGGCCTCGTTACAGCCAGTGGTAAGATAACGAACAGCCACGTGGCAGCTCTCGTTGGAAGGAACGGTTGCTAGGTGACGTGGCTGTACACCCGTGGGAGTCTCCGTATGTCTTTCAGGATTACCGCCTCATTACCGCGTGATTAAAGCTCTAACTAATAGGGTCCTGAAAATTTCTTTTTCGTCCTGCTCGAAAGACGTTATAAAATGAGCGAACTCCTTACATCGACCAGGGTGATACGGTGGTGCGACGCGATGATATTGCACTCGATTACCATCTAATTAGGGTATAACACGCTACCGCAGCCTAGCAAGTAAAGTGAGAAATTTTCCCCTACCTACACTCCTCTTTCTATCTCATCCCCGAGAAGATAAGAAAGACTTTATAGAATGGTGTGGTGGTGTCACAGGGAGCAGGATGCAGCTCGTAAAAGCGCTCGTTAAGGTCTACACCGTGATTACGCGCACCCCAACATTTTCAGGACTGATCTTCATCGAGGAAGGATTTCCTGTAATCGGATAAGCGATTAATTCCCGTTCCATAAACGAGAGCCTTGGGCGCCGTTGATTTTTAATAGTCCAAGGCGAAATGATAGTGTCCTCGTTTCCACCTCTTTTAAAAATTTCTCAATTTTAACTGTAACGTTCTCAGGATGCATAAATTGCCGCCAAGAGAATCATGGTTTCATTAACAGTTTCTTTTGATAAAGTTTATGCAAAGTAAAGAGCATTCAAGACTGGAAAATTTTTCATGAAGATTGAAATAGAAAACCCTGTACCTTGAGACTAAATTTCTTTTAGGAATATATACAAATTTACTATCTATATATATATATATATATATATATATATATATATA
>NW_012130131.1:785121-788873 GCF_000143395.1 Atta cephalotes
TTACTTACTTAAATTTAAAATTAAATAAATTAGTCGTGTGTGTGTATATATATATATATATATATATATATATATATAATGGGAATTGAAGGGATTAAAAATTAAACTGTAATAGCAAAAAATACGCAAAAAAAAAATTTTGACGCAGAAAAAATTTTTGATTTTTTTCAGACTTTCACACGATGATCTAATTGTTAAACGGAATCCAAGAGTATATCTTATAATTAATAATATTCAATTTATGGGTACAAGTGGATGTAAACGTTATCCGACTCATCCATGATAGTACATGGAACTCTCGGGCTTCGATAGCATACATTCAATCGAGATCATTGGATTGACGAAAGCGGAGATCCGAAATTATGTACCGGGTGCGATCGACTCGCCGCGAGTAGCTTGTCGATACGCGTTTAGCACCCATTCGGAGTTTGGCTTCCTCACGCGGCGAGACGTGCGATCTGCAGGTTAAATTAATCATCGTGTTCGCGGATGATCGATGCGAATGGAATGGGCGAAGAGACGAGCTACTTCAAGCCATATCGAAGCACCGTCCGTATCAATTCTCACCGATTATTCGAACGTGCAAAGCTCGGCTTGCCTAGGGGTGGAATTTCCGAGGAAATTCAAGTGGTTACTGCCAAAACTAGTCAGACGTATCAAACGCTAAACAGCTTCACGACAATCTATCAGTTACTAGTCATGACATTCTATTTTTTTCAACTCGTATCATTTAAACAAAATAGCATTTTAAATTTTCAAAAACAACAATCATTTATTCTTTAATTTTCACAGTGCCATACAAATCATTGTGATATACATTTAAATATGAAATATTTTAATTGTATTCACAGTACATGCAAAGATTTTTACTCTCGTATTTTAGCTCCAGCTCTTGAAACTACTTTTCTACCTTCACATATGGAAATTTTGTGAAAAATTGTCGCGACCGAAATTTCATAGCAAGAGCGAAATCTTGACGCTCACAATTCCAGAGCTTGGGAATTTTGCTCCGCGAAATAAAGATCTCGTCTCACAAGAAACGTGGCTCTCCCATGCTTCGTCGTAATGTCTCTGATTTATGTGCGATCTCTAGCGTCGCGTAAAGAAGTTAATTACAAATGGCTCGAGCATTTTAAAACGCAGTTACCTGCCATTTCGGTGGCATCTAAGAGCACAATCTTGAATTCTTAAAGTACATTTCACGCAAGCAAGAGCTTTTAGCTTTTGCTCAAAAATGGATTATTACGAATATTAAATTTCTTCGAAACGTACACATATATGCAATAATATATATGCTCAACAATGACAATAACACGAAAATGGATGAGAATTCAATTCGAATGCGTGATGACAATACTAGAATTTAATTTCGCTGAAACTCGCCGTTTATGACAGTACATACGCGCAGTCGAATATCTCGCAGCGCGGTATTTCGATACTAGAGTTTGTTTACGAAACGATACCGAAGGAATAAAGTTAGCGAACCGCCCCGTCGTTTTATAGGGAGGCGGGTGTTCAATCGAAATCGTAAATGTCGAGCAATTCGCGCATGATCGATCGGCTGCCTTCCACTGTTCGCAATTATTATCACGGGCGAACGAATGACCCGAATAAATTATCCCATTCTACGTTTCCATTTCCGTTATGATAAATTCTGTAGCTAATCATCCCTGACATCGTACATTATTCTTTTACACTTCGATATCTAGGACATGTGTCGGAATATTTAATAAATAATAAACGAAAAGACTATGTTTGACTTATTATGTTAATATATATTATTATAATTATATATTATATAAATATATATTGGCCATGTCAATAGATTTCCAATAAGCAAAAATTAATTAAATTGTCTAAAAGACAAATCCGCTAAAGAAAAGTATGCCAAATACATAATAATTCGCTTTTCCCATCAAAAAATCTATGTCATTTCGAAAGAATCCGCGACGGTCTCAATTTCCAGTTGCATCGACTATTTATTCAGGACACGATTGTAAATCAAAACGCCTAATTTTTATTTCGCGCGATCACGAGTCGTGAATCGCGAGCCGAATAGTCGTAAATATTTCCGGTACGGCAAATACGGCGGATTTATCACTGTAATTTCACGTAAACACGACAGTCGGTGCTATTAATTATATCTATTGCGTGTTTGATCAAACGATGCACACGCCGCGTTACGATTTGCCGATCGGCAAACAAACGAAAAGATTTACTATGCAGATTAACGATAAGTCTACGATGTATTCACGATCGATCAGCGTTCGAGAAAATCTCATTATTAACTCGGAATATCGAAGACAATCTTAGAAGAAATATAAAATGAATCGAGCCTAATTTCAGGTCAGCTATTTGCGATAAGTGATAAGTGGAGCATATCGCTAATCGATCTAAAAAATCAAGATAAAATGCGAATATAGTATCTTTTTCTTGAAATTAATAAAACGCAGTTATCGTAATGTTCACAATCTTTTAATGCGAAACGTAAAATCGCTCATAAGATCTCATCTTATAACAGGTTACTATTTTCAAAGATTTATTCGTAAAGATTCTTTGATTTCCTATATTATTAATCCTCGAGTAAAATTCGCTGGGATACAAATTATACTTGAGAAAAATAACGGAGACAAAACTTCTCTACTGAGCAGACTCTTTTTACCAACCCTGTCTCGACTTGAAAGTTTACACCAGTCGGAAAAACAGCCATTAAAGTCAGGGCGAAAGAAATTAAAGATACTTTTGCATTGGGGAGCCATCGCGCGTTCCCACGCGAGCTTTTGCGCGACTAAGAGCCGCTTGCTCGAATTAACTTAACTCGCGCGGATGTAAACCGCATTAGGGATCACAACTAAGAAGATCCAAGGAGACCTTCAGTCGACGATCCAATTTCGAAAGCGCATTTCACAAAGAACGCATTCTCAACCCGAATAATCCACGTGCTGCAAATCGCAATGCATGCATTGCTTTTAAATAGCATACGAATAATAAAAAAAAGCATTGGTTACGCTTTAAAAAACGTATTCGTAGCCAAAGCATCTCTGCGAGAACGAATCGAAGATTAATGACAAAGCAGATTACATCGCGCCAGTTTTTCAGTTTGCAGTTCGCAATGTTATTCCGAACGGTCCACTGAGCGATGCAAGTACCATGCAGACCTGGGCTTACAGTGGAAAAAGCGAAATGGATTCACTTCTACTTCCGACTGCGGGAACCGGTAAAACCCTGGGCATATATCTATGACATGCGTTGCAAATGGTATAACCACAAAAGTGCAGAGGGTTCATTACTCAGCTTTCGCGAAAATAAAGCGAAATCTACATAATTAAAATTAACTTTCTCTCCGCTTGTCTGTTTATTAACCATGTCGCACAAAACTGGCCGGATTTTTAACAAATTTCCAGAGTATACATATATTCGGCTGTTTTAAAATATAAACTACATGGTGTACACGAGATTTATTTTCTCTGTGTACACTTTAATTATATTTTTTTCTTTTCATATCAAATTGTATATCGCCGTTTTACCCTGTACATTCCGAGTCAACAAATACACATAACTTTTCCTCTGGAAATGCTCGATCAATTTGAGAGAAATAAATTTTTTCTAAGTAACATTTTTTTCTATTCAGTTGGGAGGGATATCTTAACTATCAAGGAATCTTCTCAGAATTCTCCACTCCATTACAAATTTTACCCTCACTCGTTACAATATATATATATATATATATATATATATATATATACTACTAC
>NW_012130131.1:789000-793409 GCF_000143395.1 Atta cephalotes
TATATATATATATATATATATATATATATATATACACTTGAACGTCTGCACGCGATTATCCGAGTTGTATCGTTCAAGTTGGTATCTCATAGAAACGAACGCAAAGAGGAGAAAACGTGAGAGAAATCGCTTTTATTTTGTCCTTTCCTTTCTCCACGAGATTCACAACGCTCTGTAAATACAACGAAACGGCGTCATATTGTGCCACGGGTAATGGCCGTTGCTTGTTTATCGCGATGCTTATATTCAATGGTCAACGAAATATACAGAGTGTCGCACCATATCTCTTCCTGGCCACATGGATTCCCCGAGGAATGTCAAGTCGAAAACTCAGCGCAACTTTCAAAGAGGTCATTTCTATTCATATACTATAGTTCAGTTATCCACTATATAAAGAAATTTTTAATACAATCCAATATATTGTTTTTCTCTCTTTCAGCCAAAGATTATGTTGTTAACCTTCTTATGATAAGGTGAATTTTCAAAATATCCAGAAAAGTCGGATTAGATCCAATTCGATGCTGTTTATTCATGTTCTATCTAATGTAACAATAAAGTACAATAGATAAAAAAAAAATTAACACATCATAAACATACCATAAAACTTCTTCCTCTGTTAAACAGCGCTGTAAAATAGATGAAGCCCAGGTGTCATATCCAATCCCCTTTGCCATAAGAAGATTAACACGTACGATACACTTCGATACATTAAAATCGAATATTAAGGAACATCTGTGTTTTTCGTTATAAAAGCATATTTTCTCCCAATTTATTCGCATTGTTGCGCCCTCGCGCCAGGAAGTATTCTACGTCATCTTAGCAAAGCATATTTCAATTCCGAATCGTCGCAAGAGCGTGTTTCTGCATTTTTACGCCGACAGATGCAAAATTCTGTACAAAATTGCGCGTGTGTTCTTCTCACGACAGCGAAAACTTTTTGCCGTTTCACTACTGCAATAAGACACGCGTCTATAAGCGGAAGGCAAGCATAAAGAGTAGTGGATATTAATATTTGACGGGCCAAGAAGAATACGAGTGCAGTTTGCTTCGTATTGAGAAAATGCGTTACAGAACGTAGAAAATCCCCGGCAGCTTCTTGAAGTTTATTGTTTCATAAGTTTCGCAAAAGAAAATGGCCGATATAAAGAGAAAGAGAGAGAAATTCTACTTATTATTCTGAGATGAATCTTGTTGAGAAACAAGTATAATAATATTATGCAAAGATAATATAGATATAAAAAAGACTTAACAATATCAAAGATTCTTACCATTAATAAATTAATATATATAATTTTTATATTACTATTATAAATCTTCTTCTGAATAAAGAGAATATTTTAAAGCTCTTAAATTAAGAATTTATTTATCGGCAGACATAAAAATTCTGAGATTCAAAAATATTATAATCTCTGAGAAGTAATAAATTTCACGTGAAGATTACGGATTTATGAAACTTTGTTATTACGTATTCTAATAACTCTTATTGTTGAAAAATTCTTGCTTCCAATTCGTGATCGTTTCTGTAATATCATGGAATTTGCAAGGATCTTGCGAAACAGTGATTCCTAGCGTTTCAAACCTCTCGAATTCCCAGCGTCTGTCGTCCATTTCGCTTTGTATTCTGTTTCCGTGAAACGCTTCTCGAGAAACGGAAATCATTCATACGTTCAACAACTTTGCTCATCGCGGGATATGTATGTCGACATGAAATAAAGATCCAAGACACGTTGGATAACGTGCCAAGATTCTTTCTCGATATATTCTGGGATAAAAGTAGCGCGAAGGTTAATGTATGCACATCGATAAAACATAAAAGATTCAAGTCGAAACAACAATGTTGACGGATTGCCATTTATTTGATTCTACACAGGTCAAACAAGTTTACTATTCGTAGACAAATTTCATTTCAATTGTGAAACTTTCAACTATCGGCCATCTTTGTTCGTACAGTATTGACGAACTTTAATCGAAGTTTGAACTTTGACCGACGACTCGAGCTTTGTCTCAACTATTACCAATCGACATATTCTCAATGTTATGCTACTTCTGAAGGAATCACAAACGAGCATTTAACATGACATTGATTCGAAGAAAAAATTTCAGTTGGAATGTTATGTCTCTAACTGTCTAATCTTTGTGTGAAACGCTTAAATATTTCTTCTTTTTTTACAATTAAATTGCGGGGTATTCTCCTTCTCTCTTTAATTATATACTTTCAATTATGTAATCTCGACGATAAATTCTTTTTCTCAAAATTAGCTAATTAAAGATGTATCGATTGACGATTGTAAAGTGGACAAATGGCGAAACAGCGCAATGTGACGTATTAACGAACTGGCCAATGTCGAAAAATCAACCATTGTAACGTTTGCAGACTTGACCGTTTTAATGGAAGATCCAGGATGAAATTGATTGATTGATATTATTGTTGATCAATATTTTCACGCAGGCGAAACAATTCAGCGCCACTGATAATAAAACTCTCTTACATCTCTATATCTCTTGATAAAACGCTTAAGATGCATAGTAATAGTGGAGATAAAAAAGATTAAGAAAAAAAACGACAAAAGATTTTTACTGAAAGAAAATAAATTCTAAATGCAATCCATTGAAAAATTAATGTGATAATTTTATGTGATATCTCAATGTATGGATGAGAATGAAAAAATTATGCATTTTGAAAAGCGTAAAATTGATTCGCCTAGCATCTCATAACCGATTTAAACGTAGCTTTTTATAATGTGACAAATTGATATTTTTTGTTTCGTTTTAACTCATCGCTCTGCCAACTTTTCTTTATTATTGCAATTTCACGAAGAACAGATTGCGGAAATTCAGTGTGAAACACGAAACTTGCTACTAAATTATTCGATATTAATGCACTCAAAGAATTTCATTTATTTTCTTGTCTCACGTCGATACATCGCATTAATAGTAGATAATTTTAATGATAGAAACGTAATAATCCAAGATCCTACTGCAGCTATCACGTATGCAGATGAAATGTAAAAAAAAAAAATCAAAGTTCGTGTTGAGGGAAACACTAAACTGCAAGGATGTCTAAAAAAAGTGGTCAGGAATATCATTAATTATAACGTTTTTGATTAAAAAATTTAAAAAAATGACCCATATGTTTATAAAAGGGCGTTGGAAAGGGGAGGATTTGTATATTACGAAAATATAGTATATAATAGTAGAGTGTCACCTTTAAAGTGGTCACAATCCTCTGGCAATCAGGATAAAGAGGGTGAGTAATGAATGAATTTTTGTTCATTAAATATACCCATCGCATAGTTCAATAATTTTTGCACTAGATCGTAACTTAATGTTTACTCTTTACGACGGAATAGGATTGTCTTTAAAAACTAGTTCAAAATGAGAATTGCCATTTAAAAAAGCTCCGGCCGGCGAAAGCGAGTTCAAGATAGAAGGAGCTGAGCCTGGTGAACAAAGATGCAGCAACTGATGTACGGTTGAACGTATGCGTGCGAGTTTGTGTTCATCATATTCGTTCGACTGTTTATCTTGGCTGCCAGAGGGTTGTGACCATTTTAAAGGTGGCACCCTATCATTTTCTAATATCTGCAGATTCTCCCCATTTCAACGATAGCCCTTTTAAACATACGCGATGGGTTCAAAATTTTTTAATCAAAAACGTCGTAATTAATGATATTCCTGATCACTTATTTTAGACATCCTGCGGTTTAGTATTGCCCTCAACACGAACTTTGATTTTTTTACATTTCTGCATACGCAATAGGTGCACAAACTTGGTAGGATCTTGTATTATAACTCTTCCTTTCTATTCGCGCATCCATTATTTTCAAGATATAATAATCTTTTCGTTTTTTTTTCAATATTTTTGAGTTTCTAAAAGAATCGTAGACTTAATAATGCTTATATTATTAATTTCCAAATTTTTAAAATACTTTAGCATATCATTTAGCTCTTTTATTTCGCACTTGACATGAAGAAAACAAGAGTTTCCCAAGATGTACATTTAAACATAAATGTGAAAAACCTTTTGTTCAAAGTAAATAATGGCACTCGTAGGAACAATTATGCGCGTTGAGTATTACAAACATTTGCTTTACCAACAGTTCTCTTTCATTTCCAAACAAACACTACAGTTTGTTAATTATTGTTTACGCACATTGAACAAATACAATAATGTAATATAACAATTTTCAAAACCAGACAGCAAAAAATAGTAATAAACTACAACAAGAAGTTATTTGCTCACACATATATATATATATTATTAGTGAAATAAATATTTGCTGTTAGTTTCGAAGCAATCAATGGATATAAAAATTATTAATCGCGATTGTGAAGAAAGGAGGGAGGGAAGAAAGGAGAGAAGAGAGAGAGAGAGGGAGGGAGGGGAGGGGGGGAGGAGAGAGAGGAGG
>NW_012130131.1:796084-802307 GCF_000143395.1 Atta cephalotes
AGAGAGAGAGAGAGAGAGAGAGAGAGAGAGAGAGAGAGAGAGAGAGAGAGAGTGAGAAAGGGAGGGAGGAAGAGAGAGAAGAAGAGAGGTCAAAAGGGTCAGGGTTCGGCCCTATCATGCCTTCGTATTATGCGGAATTTCGGCGATTCACTGCCGGTGGCCTAGTATGCCGGCCCACAAATCCTCGGCAGGAACGACTATTTAAACGCCGGCTTCGTTTCTGAGAGGTCACGGGTGCATCTCATAAATCCTTCGTCGAAACCAACCCCCTCGCGAAGATCCCAAAGAAGAATACGGTTTATCGGTGTACAAAGCTGAACGATGTAGAGAATGCGAGACGGATAAACACGGAATTTTAATATTCGTACCTTTGACTCTCTCGATTGAGACACAGCCAGCCGATCTTTAAAAAAGCGTGAAGAGATATATAAGTATTATATTCTTCAATATATTAATATCACAACTTCGGCGCTCGTAGGTAAAAGTTAAATTAGATTAAGTCTTTGCATTTTCAAGTTACAGCCAGTTCGAGATAGAGGGAAGTGTGGCGGAATTTTGTGCCTTCGTCGGTGTATTAAACGCGCACGTTGTTTACGCCGGAGTTACGATAAAATTAATCCTTTCTGTGCGAATACGTAAGCCGATACTTACTCGTGAAATACAGGCAGCGCTCCGCGTAAAGCGCTAAAATATACCGTGTAATTCCACCAAGAAAGAGAACTGCTATGTATGAAATTGAAACGAAGTTTTCATTTCTAGAAGCGAGCCTGTACCTCGTAAATCCTCCGTCGTGAGGATGAGGATGGAAAGAGGGGAAGGTGCGAGGAGGATAGAAAGGCAAGAGGAAGGGAGACAGACACGTCCGTCCCAGAATTAATAGCGCGTTATACTCGGTTAGCGTGATAAAATTAATTCTCGCGAGCCAACTATGCGCACTAACACCGACATTAACATGAGCCAAGTACAGCTTTACTTTGCTGAATCTTAATTTTCATCAATATTACCTCACTAAATAATTATAAAAAGCAGAGAAAGCGAAAAATGGAAATTTTTACACTAAAATATCGTATTCCAATAAAATCCATGATACTACACGAATCTTCGAAAGTAGTTTAACAGTTTAAGAATTCAAGAATCTCAATTTTTCCTCAATTTTCTTTCGGCGATTGCGATTGAGGCCGGGAAATATATCCCGATACTCGTGAAATTCGAGCGCCGAGCTCGCTTCGAAGCGCGGTTGAGCGCGTGACGCGAATTTCAATTTCCGCAACCTCGTTATCACGCGGGAAAACGTCTATGTTATTAAATGATTACTCCGTCTTGATTACCACCGCAGCGTCCTTATTCCGCTTTCACAACGGAGACGAGAGTACTGTCGCCGATTCGGACTTTGATCTCGCGGTTCCATGAATATTGCGGATGTAAATGACTCTCGTCGATGAAGCTGGATCGACACGGTCGATTGCGATGTAGGAGTCGGAGGGAAAGCTGAGAGGTGAGAGGGAAGGAGAAGGTAAGTATTCTAAAGACGGCTCCAGCGACGAAATGCGACGGAGAGAAGAAAAAAGAGAGAACGACGAGGGAATACATCGTCGTGCAATCTCGGCAATGTCGAACGACCGGAAATGAGGACCGCGATTCCACCGAGAAGGATGCGAGTGCCATCAAGGATGATTCGCCGTTTAATAGCTAGCTCAAGATGCAGCTCGGCACGCGGCGCCGCTTAATTCGCGCGTAAAATGGATTACGCGCTCGGATTCGCGAGAACTCACTATCGGGACGCGGATGGAAAGACTTCAGTGACGGGATTTTCAGGATTCTTCAAATCTAAGTGCTTTCTCTGCAAGATCTGAGAGACAGCATTTCTTGAATTGTCATGCTGTTAAATACTGAAATTCTTTAAATTACTTTAGATAAAAAAACTCCTGTGAATGCTTTCAGCTGCTCTACATCGTTGAATTCTTTCAGCATTATGTATTTATATTAAATTGCTAGATAATTTGAGTAATTTCTCAGCAGATATGAAATGAATTATTCGAACGTTATGCATTTTTGTATTGTGAGCATAAAATAGTAAAGGTATAGTTCTGTAAACGTTACGAGCAAAAGTCTATTGATAGAAAAACATCAGCAAACACCGAATTCGCATTTCTCGAAAGCAATTTTAAAGACGCGACAATAGCGAATGGTTCATAAATTTGAGAGAACTTATCGCAATGGAATTGTGCGCCGAATGGACACGGCGAGCATTGAATTAGGCGCTGCAATTTCAAAGTCGTTCGGGAGGGAGGAGACCATTAACATGGTTGGACCAAAGCCAGACCGTTGAATTCGCTCCAAGAGAGTCTCGGATGACGAGACGGCCTGACATTTCCTCGCTTCGCGAGGACCGTTTGAGGATCCTTAAGAGTGGTCGATGTTGCCAAGAATCGTGACGCGTAGGCAAGGATGATAACATCGCAGGAAAAGGACCTTCTCTCTTAGAACTCCTTCTGTCTTCTTGGATTCAGGATTTTTCTTCCGCCCCACGATCAAATTTGCGACGCGACAGAGACTGGAAATTCCCATTTCCTGCTATTTGCCAGAAACGCGCATGAGAAAATTCTTTAAGAAGAAACCGTTTTTCGTTAGCAATAGCTTTTGTGATTGCATTATATATATGTCATCGATTACGGATTAAAATATATATGATGAAATTAGTTTCATCACGCTTGAACAACTTTTGTTCTTGTGTACACAATAAACAGAAAATCGCTGAACAAATCTTTACATTCCATTCATGTACATATACATGCGGTGAATAGTCAAGTCGACGTTTTCGCATTTCCATGATACAGCGAACGCGATAATCACGATGAAGAGCAGTCATACGAGTGCCATGAAATCCTCGGTCTCATCAACGGGACATTGCCTCGCTGTCGAATCGACTAGCCGGAAAGCCGCCATGCTTCATCTCGATGATGGATCAAAGCAATCCCCACACTTCATTCGCGATCCCGATGCCAGACATTATGCTGTTCGTTCACGTACTAATGCCGATAATAACGGTTGGTCGTATTGATGACCAGATTCGATGGATACGCAATTACTCGTGGAAAAGCTGGGAAAATATCGTGGGTCATTGGATTAATTTCTCACGAAGAGAACAGCGACGATAATTAAAACGTCCGGTTATTAATTGCCGTGCCGTGAAAATAAGTTGCCTTCACGATGTGAGAAGGTAAATTTTATTGATCAACGTTAAATGCGAAGATACCCTCGTATGTCATTTAAAATTTTCTTTAAAATTTTAATTATTTTCAATATTTTTAGCATTTTGATATAATTAATTCTTCGATAAAGAGCTATATAAAATCACTGCTTCAAAAAGTAATGTAACATTACCCCTTTATAAAAATATATATTGTGAAATAATAATTTTATGTATCTTGTATATATCCCAATTATTAAGGATTAAGATCTAAAGCTGTTAAGGATTAAGATCTGGGGAAGTTTCATATTTTTGTTATATGAACAGTGATCATCTTTTTTTTTACTTTAATCAGGATCAACTCCCCTCTCTCTTTTTTAATAAAAGTTCCGCGGAGTTTCTCAAGAATTCTAGCAATTATTCTTAATATTCGAACGAATAAAACGATAAATAAAAGAATTCCTCGATTTTTTTATTTCCAAAGTAGAAGTTTCTACGTTTCTGAAATTTTTCGAAAATCCAATATTTTAAGTTCCAAGTAAATTTCAAAAGTTCTTATTCATCAATATTCGATTCAATTTTGATAGAAATAAAAAGTTGTAATTATTTTTCGAAACAATGGCACTTTATATTTTTTTGATCCATTTTCACTTAATACCGTCCTGCTTTCTACTTTTGGATTTCTACTTTTGAATTTCACAAATAACTGTCAGAATTCTTTGTAAATATATCAAAAAGATTCTAAAAATTCTCTTTCATTATTTTTTTTCAAAAAAAAGTTTAAACTTTGTAAATTGTGCTAAAATTTTGAAAATAAAAGGTTAATTTTACAAAAAATATTTTTAAATCAGAATTTCGGCAAATATATTGTAACTTCGAGCACAACTTAGGTACAGTACACAGGAGTTCTCTTATACCTTGCAAAAATAAAAATTCTATGATTTTTGAAAATTGATTGTACATAAAAATTCGTCCCTATAATCTCGCGCGACGGTGATTTTCCACAAGGATTTCATCCCTGGATAATCCGCCGCTCTCTTTTCCCGACGGAGAGAATTGAAGTAAAAGAACAATCTTAACTAGAATGGGTAAACTTCGATCTGGCCTATCATCTAACATAATAATCAATACTGCCATAGCAGCGGAACGTATCCGGAATTTCAACGAAAAAGAACTCGGAGTCAGCAGACGTCGAACAGATAAAATGGGCAGAGGATTTTCCCTCACCCTCGCGATATTTTCATTCCCATCGGATATTTTCGCGGCAAATTGACTGCGCTGCTGTTTATCCGACATCGACCGGGTTTTGCCGATTTGCCGCAATTCCGGATGCGAGCGATGCGAGGCCGACCAACGCAGAGTGCGTGTCGACACTATGAATGCTGTCGAAGCGAGCGATTGACGTGAATCCGATGAATTTAGATTTTTATGTACATAGAGCGCGAGAGAAAAGAGAGTTGCTTCCGCGGCTTACCGCATAATGCATTTGTTTGACCATTGAAAATAACCAATGATAAAAACTGCTTTTATTAAAAAAAAAAGTACCAATTTAAAGGATTTATATCAAAATATCGTTGTAAAAATGTCACGAATAAATTGTTTGAATAACATGAACATAAATATAATTTCAGTATATTTTAATAAACATAAAAATAATATATATCCTTTTTTTTTAGTTTTATATTGATGATAAAACTTGCGATATACTGTCATACATACATGATCCATCGTATTCCCAATTGCATTGAAATACGTGAAACGTTTTGCTCATGAGGCAAATCGTTGGCAGGATAAGATATTCGAATCCACAACGAGTGACACCATTCCGTCGTTCTTATCGTCTTGTTTCCGGTCGATCGCTGCTCGAGGACTCGATTACGTCGGGCGACGGGCGCCGCGATCGTCCGTGAAGCGATTTTTTACGAAGTAATTCCTACGGCGAAACCATCGCATCGGCGTCGGAGCGAAACGGCCAATTCGAGGCTGTTTTATCCGACGATTCGAAAACGCTCGATCGCGCGCGGTGAGCGATAAAAAAAAAGATATTCGATGGCGGCCGCTTTATATTGGACTGCGCTCGATTTAGAGTTGAGTCAGGATGGATCATTGTAAATCACACGTGTGCATGTGTGTGTTCTTGATAATAGTGTTCGCGTGGATCCGGCGAAAAGTGGATCCGTACATTTAATCTGAACTTTAGTTAAGAGAGTGTAAATGACTCCATAATTTTTTATATCTCCAGGAAAATAAATTATCACTTATTAGTTTTATTCAGTGGGAAACGGCGATGCATGTGCGACATCGTATAAATGTAAAGCAAATAATTTTAATAAGGAAAAATTTTAATCGTATTAGCACAAAGCGAAAGTTTTGGAAATTGTTGGAAAATTGAAAATTTCCAACAAATTACATTGTTTCACCAAAGTATTGCCTGTCATATTTTCAATTTAAATCACTCATTGTCAGTTACTTAATTGTATAATTCAATAACGCAGTTTTTCATAAAAATTAATTAGACATGACAATAGCAGAGCCAATAAATATTTTGCGTAAGTTAAATCAATAAAACAGTTACACGTTCGGTAAATGTATTTCCTCTAAATTGATTAATCGTGACAGGTAGCACGATAGATATATTTTCAACCCGTCGAGCATTTTCGCGGCGATTGGCTGCACCAGCGAATACTTTACTTAAGCTAATTAAATTCTCATAGCAGCCGCGTCAATAATAATCCAATTACCGCTTCTATTTTCTTTATTAAAATCGAAAATCCAATATTGCAATTCTGTTTTGAATCCCAAGTTTATTAAGCCGGATTTATACGATTCACACTTAATGATTGTTGGAGTCACACAAAGCGGCGAATAGATGCGAGGAAAAGTAAACCTTGGATTTTTCTTTCCGAAAAAAAAGACGAGATCTCAATAGGAATTTATGATTTATTTCTTCGCGAATGACTGAAAAAAAAAAATATATATATATATATATATATATATATATTAGTACTATAGTAATGACTCGTATGTACTCGA
>NW_012130131.1:802327-814614 GCF_000143395.1 Atta cephalotes
ATATATATATATATATATATATATACTCGTATGTTCAAGTTGGAACAGTGTAAATGCGCCTTTATGTTTCCTCGATATTTTGGCAGAATATTCGCACGCGTGGCATGCATAGAGGATTAAATCCCGGCGAGACACTCGCGTCGCAATGCACGCGTTTCATCGATACACGAGCATTTGCGAAATAAACGGGCGAAAACGGACGGCCGCCGACAAATCACCCGGACAAATTTATGCCCGACGACAGGGGCGGATGAAAACCGTTTGCGGACGCGGGGCTTTAGGTGGCAGATAGTCATTCACTCTACTACCCGATCTACTATAACTCCAAATATGAAACGCGATCGAGAAGTACACGCGAGAGAGGAAAAAAAACAAGAAAGAGGGGTTGACGGCATTGGCGAATGAGCCACCGATCGATGAAAGTTTAATTGCTTGGCATCGGAACGCGGATATTGCTTACAAACTCCCGCGCTACCGCGCGTAAATTTCTAATTTTCCCCGGCGATCGATCGATCGAGCTTCTTGCGCAACAGCAAAAAGGACCAACTATTAGCTCCGCCAGAGCGCCGCCGGGATTAATTTTCCCTTTGAGAAAAAACAGTATCGAGCTTATATATTTTGTGCGAATGAAATTTCTACAATCAAAACGATTTTATCGACGAGATCACACGAAACAAATCTCCTTAGTTTCTCTCTTTCAAAATCGAAAAGCTTCTAGCTTCCAAAACTATGATAACAAGCGTATCGGAAAACGATCGTGTGAGATTGACAACCATTAATTTTGTCTTCCGCGAGATGCAATATATTCCAGTCTCGGAATGTTTCGGACTGAGATAGGTATAGGGTCCCATTTCAAGGCTTAGATCATAAATGAACATGATTTTCAAAAGCACAGTTTTGTGTGTGTTTCACAATTTCGCGAATATAATAATTACGAAAAAATAATTACAATAACAATCTTGAAAAAAATGTAGATACACTCGTATGTATGTATGTATGTATATACGTATCGCTTTTCTTCAAATGTATATACGTATCGCTGACAAGTAAATTGGCCATTGTATAATTATTTTTCTGATGTAGTATATCTATTACACGTCACTGCATTAAGCAGTTAATCAAAGTTTCATAATGAGAATAAATCCGCTCAGAATCAGAAATATTACAAAAGCAAGATAATTAAGATAACAGAACTCATTTGCATACTAAATTCAGCTCATCTCGGTGAGATATAATTCGTTGGGCGGAATGATTGCGATTTAAATATTCTCATCTACGTGAGAGCCGTTATTCGAGGTTGCGTCTGTAAAAAATAATCGCGGCTGCCCCATCGTGGAACTCCTGGAAGCTATCTAACTACGCTATATTCCCCCGAAGACGCCTCTGGCTACGCCAATTCTGTTATTCTGGAAACAGCCGACGAAAAGAGGCCATCTGCGATCAGATTCATTTTCGACTGCTGCTTTCCGTTTATGAAAATCCGAAAATTTCGACGCAACCCCGCAATTTAATCTGAAATTCAATCAACAAAATATTACGGCAATAACTCGGTTCGTTTTGCTAAATTTCATTAAATACCCGACTGTCGCTTGAATACGGCTTAATATAACATTGAAAATTCCAAATTTCGCTGACATTCGATCTCGTGACTTTTCCATTTGTTTTTATAACGTGAGCGTAATACGCTCTTATAGACAAACGCAATTGGACTGTCCACCAGCATTTAAGTAAATATCGTAGACATTTTTTTTGTAACAATTTTTTATTTGATTTGATTATTCATTCGCGCGCTCCCATAGCTCGCTAAAAAGATTTGCAGTCAATTGCATTCTGTTCACTGTTCTAACACAAATGCGTGCCTTTAAACAAACTATGCTAATTATTGTGAGTGACATTTCCGCTGACTTTCGTCGCCTCATTAATATTCAGTGAACCAATCAGACCTGCAACGGACGCATTTTGACATGTAAAAATTAGCATTAACATTATTTACCAGTGATGTTATTCAATAATGATTAAAATTTGCATTTTGCAAATCGCGGTTGTGAGCATACTCGCGACGTTAGCTGACATTAGCACATAGTAATAGCCGATTAACGTTTGATGCACGAATAAACTCGAGAATGCATCGTTAATGGTAGTAATTCACCGTAATTAACTTTCGAGAATTCTCTTAGCTTTAGCAAACAGAATGAAATATTCAAAGCCACCGCAGCGCGTGACGTTTTTAATATCAAATAAATTTTACTCCATAGTGCGTACGAGGAGTCCATTTTTTACCTCCGAGTATTTTTTTTCCGCCTCAAATCTAATGCTCATTTCGCATACGTGCATAATAATGAACTCTCTATCCGATTTTTTATCTAAATAAAACGGTATTACTACAAAATGGCAACCGTCGACCATCGAAATGCTTGGTTAGCACGTCGATCCATTATGAACCGTAACGGACGAAAAATGCATTTTTTAGCGAATTAATCGGAAAAGTACACGTCGAGATTTCGCGCGCTGTCGGAATCAGAGTGAACGCTTTCCGACGAATTAATCGTAAAAACACACGACGAGATTTCGCTCGCGCTGTCGGAATCAGAAAACGCGCGGCACGGGCGGCTTTCGCGAGAGAATCGTTTACCGGAAGCCACGTTTCCGCCATCAGTCATGCACACGGCTCTATTATTTTGTGATCGACATTTTGCCGGTTAGGGAAAAAGGACTGAATTCTGGCGCGAGAGCCACTCGGCAATGTTTTCATTCCAGTCAGGATTCGATTGAAAGCTCGAATTTCCGTCGAACGCGTATTTAACGCTAAACGTCGACTTCCGATTCCAACTCTATCTGTCCATCTATTCAATTGATATACATATAGAGACAATTGTGTATTTGACAGAAAATGGGAAATCGACAACAAGTAAAAGGTCTGTTATAAGAACGATTAGGGGCGGACTACATGGAAATGCCTCGAGTCGTCGATATGTCATCGAGTTTACATGCATGATGGGGGATCGGGGAATATTATGGATGGGGCAAATAATCGGCTTTGCGGCACCTGGGAAACTCCCTTAACTCTCGGAAGAGATACGTATCGATAGGTCGCCTGGAGCCCTGCTGCTCGTGTCACAGGATAATATTGAACTTTGCTCCAGCTACAGAAATATCTTCCTTCCAATAACTATATATTCATAAAGTGGATATATACATTTTGTATATGTAATTATCTATCGAACTAATATTATTATGTATTATATAATTAAAATTATTATAATACGTTTCAGCAATTGTACATTACGAATACGTATCGTAATTTCATCGAAAATAATTCGAAACATAAAGACAAGTTTGAGCTGTGAACTAGAACAGAGAACTACAGCAGAGCGCGTGCAGCTCCTCACTCCCCCCACCCCTCCACCCCCCGGGAAAGACTCCCCCGACAAGCATTCCTCTGTATCGAAAAGGTTAACCTCCCATAGAACGAGAGGAATCCTTTTTCAGGACGCGTGTGACTAGATTGGAAAAGATTTCGTCTTACTGCAAGACTCCTGTCTGAATTCATCTGAGTTCCAGGAGTATCATGGCGAGTTCTCCCGCGAACAGTTTCACCGTTGTTCGACATTGTTCTAGTCCCGAAACTAGAAACGACCACAACGAGGTTGCGACTCTCTAAAATCCTGAGAGGACAATCCTCGTGGAATTTCTCGGTGTCATGCCGCGGGGCAGCCGATTGATAATATCGTTATTGTATGTACCATCGAAGTTATCGCCTCCGATTGACCTCATCGTAAGATTTCTTCACAAAGAGCGTTTATATTTATAACATCGTTACGGTATCGGTTTAAAATTGACTCTGCATCTGTTACACAATGAAATATGCTGCTAACCAATGCGAACCCGTTGCGCGTGACCTGCCGAATTTAATGGACTTCCATCGAGATTTATTTATTGCAGAAAATAACACAATTCTACACCAAGAAAAATACTAAAGTAAACATTGTGTTCGAGCTTTTGTTATAATGAAATACAATAATGGCGCAAATAACAATATTCAACAAAATCACTATATTTTACGAATGTATATTTTACGAATCGGCATTCAAAAATATTATGTACATTTTATATTTTGCAAAATAACCACTTTAATTATTCAACTGTTTTAATATACAATTTCATTACTTTGTATAGAGAAAGAGAAGTATATGTTATGAATTTTTAAGTCTTTGTAGATTTAAAATAATTACATAAAAAATTTAAATGGATTATATCATTTGAATGTGTAAAATATTTAATTATATATTTAATATATTTCCTCCATTAAAAAATCGCGTAATACAATTAAAAAAAGATATTACAAGATCAGTATAATGAATTAATTTCCTGCATTAAATAGAATGCAAACATTACGCGTCCAGAAAGATAAGAATCTGAACGAGTAATTGTTTGATTGATCTCTAATTGATTAATTACACAGCGACGGATGTTATTAAACTAAGTCTGGATCGTCGAGCGACGGTATGTCCAAGTATATCTGATGATACAGCTGGGATTCGATCAATCGGAGCGAATAAATTGTTGAAATGCATTTTCCACGATGAAACGCGGCATGAACCCTAGGGGATTAAACGAAGCGAATCGCGCCGAAACAGGCTGAGTTAGCATCGATACACACTGGGACCTATAATTCGCCAAAGAAAAATGTTGTTTATCGTACAGAGGAATCTCACACATTTCTTTTAATTGGAACTAATGATAATTCTGAAAGATCGTTAGTTTTTATTACGGTAAGATTAAATCAATCAATGCGTTTATTTAAGAAATAATTAAATAATCTTGATAAATTTTTTCACACGCTGATCACGCACGAATTGTATGCGTATAGTCGCTGAAAATGTGTTTTATACTTATTGGCTACACGTAATCTCGATTAGCAGAAACCGAGGAAATCGCACAGAACAATCGCTGCTTGCTGCTGCAACACGGCAACCGAAACAATAGGACTGTTTCAGACCGTTACTCAGTTATCCGCGATTTCGGTAAATCTCCACTAAATAGAATCCCAGAATGCACGGAAACGTCTCCGATGTTCCTGAATGCTCGCTCGATCGTATTTGCCAAGATTCCGCGACATGTACAGAATGCCTCAGAATCCAACAATACCAGAACATAAGAAACTTACATACCTGAGGGTCCAAAGATCTCGAGGAGTAGAAATTAACAATCTAATTTCAGATTCGCTTATAATACATTGCCAATATCTCTCTGGGCAATAAAATAACCTCTTAAAAGATATATCGTGATATATCTTTAAATCTATGAAAAGTATCGTGCTTATGGATATATTCTTATGCACGATACTTTACATGGATTTAAGCGAAACACTAACCGACACTAACACTATTCTACATGCCAATTTTGTTAGCACTGAAAATAGACCGAGCTTAGAATTTTCCTTATCTACGTCCGTTTAATCGATTATCCTGAAAACCATTCTCGAGATGTTTTGCGTGAGATAATTTGTTTTCCATTCAGGTCATCAACCTTCGAAGAATCCGCACTGAGAATCGACTGCTGCGACCTGCTTTCTTCACTAATTAGCCATAACCAAAACTTGGAAATAATAAAAACAAAAATATAAAAGCGCTTTCTTCTCTGAAAATCTTTCAATTCTCAGATAAAAATATGTTAAATATTCATGAACTATATAAATTTTTTCTCTCTTTTTTTTTACAAATCTGTCTCTTTTCACAAGAGTTTTGATTAAATAAAAAATATGCTAATTTCACACAAGCCAATCAAATATGCAACTTATTCTTTATATAATGCAATCATTACGTTCAACTTATATAAATAAAACTTATATTTAATATATTTTTTGGTCCAACATATTATTTAAAAATCATTCAATCTAAATCATTCACTTAAACTCTAAACCGTTAAAATCTTTCAAGTACAAATTTTTAAGAGTTTTACAGTGAATTCTAAATCAAAGTTTAACGAGAGTACGTCGTTATTCGCAATTAATAGAGCTTCTAGCACGGATTCATATGAATCAATACGTGCCCGGAAGTGGCACGCTCTGTTTATCGTAGGGCGTTTGTACGTTATCGGCAAATTTGGTGGAGTATCTGTTTCACGTCTGTTAAATGGAGTCCTCGGTCGCGATGTGCTCTGAAACGTCTCAATACGCTCAATCTCTCACGATTCGCGCGCGCATGTACTCCACTCCGAACTATACAGGATTTATAGTAATTTCGACGGAATATCTTCTCCAGAAATCGCCACGGCGCGCCACGAACTCTGTTGCCAGAGAAAGAGCGTCAACGGTCCGTCAGCCTAAATCCCAACTATTATTCATACAATTTTGTGCTCCTCAAGTTTCCAAAGTCCTAAGGCCTTGCCGTTTTTCTATACAAATTTTACTACTTCAGAATATTCGCCTCTTTGCAAGTCTACGATGTCAAATTTAGGACCAGGCTGCTTTGAATATTTTAAATATCTCAGATTCGCGCATCTTAAATTGTAAAATTTCAAAATCTCTCTGGATTTCTTGGTAGTTTCGAACAAGAGTAACTTAAAACAGACTTTTTTTTATTTCTTATAATATAACGGCATAGAAAGGAGGAAGGGGGCGGGGCAATAATAACAACGGGTTAAACTAATCCATCGAAGTGACTAATACTCAAAAGCCGTGAGATATACGTACTTTGGAGGCTGGCATTAATCTTCACCGGGAACTTTACAGAGGCTCCGATCGCGCTATTATCGAGCCTTAGTCTCGAAACACTCAATACGTAAGCAATAGCGTCGCCTATACCAGTGGCAACCTATTTTACACAGGTCGCCGAACCTCACGAATTATCGGTTTTCAGTCAATAAGGACACGCCGGATATTATCGCAGGACTATCAAGTTATGAATAGATGCTTTATAATAGATATAGTAGACTAAAGTTGTCACAAATTCTAATTCCAGACAAAAGAGAGTTAAAGAAAGAATTTAACATAGTAATGTAAATTACTATTAATGTTGCTGACATTGCGTCCATTTAATTGTTACGTGGTGTAACAGTAGTTAGTGTTCCAAAACTGTGTAGCTGTGATGTACACATATATTAAACATGTTTAAAGCCAACAATTTTAATTTTCCAGAAAACTTTGCAAAATTCTCTGACTTTTCCTTGATTTTTCTGACATTTCCAATTTCCTTGATATTTCCCTGATTTTCAGTTTTGTAACAACCCTGTAGATCAATAAAGAATCATGTTCTTTTTCTCTCTTTCATCACTTTACGACATACAATTCAATGCTGTAAAATATCATATGTAATAACCCGGTATATGACTTTAGGGATTTACGGAGCCGTTATATGGATAGCTATTATTTTTTTACCATAAAAATCGATCAATATTTAAAAGCCGATTAATCTAACAATTTTATAGTATTACACTTTTATACATCCGTATAAATAATAATAATAATAGTAATAATAATAATAATAATAATAATAATAATAATAGAAATCAAGTACACTGCATTATTCTCTCATAAAAATTACTTTTCTCTCGCTGAGTTTATTTTTTAGAAAAAATTCTCTGCTAGACTTTCCGCGAGCTCATATTTATGCGGAAACATTTAATATTAGTAACACTTGTCTACCTGAAAGCGGCGTTTTTTCGCAATTTCCGCGTAATGCACTCTTGATTACATCGCGAAGTGAAAAGATTTCTCTTTACCTAGAGCAACTCCTACCTCCTGCAACATTATTGTCGCCATCGTATCCACTACTAGGTATAGATGGTAGTCCGTGGGATTGCCAGCGATTGAAATACGTCAGAATAATCGAATATTAATCACCACGCCGCGCGCATTAAGCGAGACGCGCGATTTTAATCACGTCGGGCGAGTAAATATTAAAATGTGCAAATTTGTACGCGTCCGCTCTTTCCCTTTCCCTCTCATTATGAATGCGTCGTTTTATCGGCGGATTTCCGCGTTGAATATATTGAGCGCGCAGAAATGGAGATAACACACCCTCTCGAGACGTCATAATCCCATAATCTCACGATACAGAAGTGTTCCCGATAGTGTTCTCGGGATACTTAACACGTTAAATATCAGTCATTCGATTTTTCACTTTCTTTCTCTTTTTCCACTCAGTGGTTTTTCCGGACTCTCGACTTTTTTTACCGTAACAGAAAGCGAAATAGGAAGTCAGTGTTTACGCGCTTACTCTTACGCCGACCGCTCTCATCACTACGGTGGGAAATTATTTCACGACTAATTACTTAGGCGCACCTGCAAATTACTACAACTACGAATGCGTGCAAATATATTCTCCCATTCGGAAGCGCATATATCTGACGGCGAAGAAAAATGGTAGGCACGTCGCGAGATATACGAACTGGTGCTGCATGTGTACTCGGCGAGTACCACCTTTTCTAGCGGGCTGCTGTTTTGCAATTTAGAGGAGCATCGAGTGCGGTGATTTTCATACCGCCGTTGGTAATTCGTGGAGAGAGGTGTTGCTCAAAGAAATACTTCGAGCGGAGATACGAGGATGGAATATTTTAAGGGCGGAATCCGCAGAAAGTGCATATGTAAATGATTTTTCAGCCACAGAGCGGCCGCCACTGCATCCCTTTGGGGGATTTTTCTTAAACTTGAAAGTATGAAAATTCGATGACATTGTTTTGCTCAAGGCGAAAGTATTTTGACAACTAAAAGAGCCAAAAGTTTTTCTCGAAAGCTCGATATCTATTTCTTACTATCTTAAAAAAAAAATTAAAATATTAATTTTAATTTTCGATATAATCGCTATAATATAAGAAAACGCTTTTACAGAACTGTCATGTTGTAACTTGCTCTCATATATAAATGAATTTTTATTAAATTGTAATATCTCGAATAAAAATATATATTTTCTGTAGTATATATATATATATCCATTTCAATGTATTTCAGTACAGTTATATACAACATACTTTATCGCAAAATCACGTTCGATATATTACTCTCGAGCTTCATTTTCTCGCATATCTCTCTCGCGACGCGCTTTTTGTTATTTCCCCTTATCGCTGCGCGAGGTAATCCTCCGCCGCCATCTTTTCACCTCAAACGATCCTCCTTTACGGAGTAAAGCGGCGATTACTTTCATTCCGGGGGTGTTAAGTAAAGTGGACTATCCGTTCCGATAGTCGGGAAGGTTTAAGGAGTTCGCAAGAAAATTTCGTCGATTACTTTCGCGAGACAATTTTCTTTTTTGATAAAAAAAATATGTATTTAATATCATTATCAAGAAAAGACGACAATGTATCTCATAGAAATCAAAAGCTTTTGGAATTTTCGAGAATTAAATACCACTATAAAAACCAGCAATTCAAAAAGGGTTTTCTTGCCAAACTACTTTGACGAAATTGATGTCCTTCCGACATACGATCGCCAGAATGTTATTAATGCATGCAATAAGCGACGTCAGAGAAAAATATGGAACCCGCACAACGTATCGCTGATTTTACCAGGAACATACATTTTTCGCGAATTTCCATTCCCCCAGCCACAACGATCGATACGAACGCCTCGAACTCGGTCGTACGGAATTATTTACACAGTCACGTGCCTGGAATAATTTATTGTCGAAGGCAACTCACATCAGTGGTCAATCGACATAATCTGAATCTCAAAATCAAAATGACATGCAAGTTTCTAACCGAGAATAAAATAACTTCCTCTTTAGGAAAATAGGATTAAAAATGTTCAAAAATATCTAATTATTTTTTTGTATCGAAAGAAACAAACGTAAGAAAATATTATTATAATAAATCAGTCGAAATGTCATCAAACAAAAATTTCCGATCTATTCATTCATATTTCAGTTAATCTTATGATAATGAAATAAATTGATTTTTACGTTAGTATTAATAACAAAATCATGAACATCGACTACGCTCGACGACTAATTAATGTTAAAAACTCGTCTTTACAATTTAAATACTGCGCCTCCCAAGAATAATCTAGCCGAAGCATCAATTTATTTTTAAGATCGAGCACGGTGCCAGGGACACCTGTATTCTTAATTAACATCGATAATCCGCTTCTTCCTTGCTCTTACTCTCAAAGCGCCTTATGAAGGATCTTTCGAAAGATCTTGAGACTGGAAAGTATTTAAAGTTCGGTCGTCGTAAAGTGTCGCCATGAAAAAGGACTTTCGGATTGGAACGGTCGTTTTACGAGGCGACTTTTATCTTTCGATTATTCCTCGACGAGTATTCGATTGCATGTCCTTCCGCTGAGATTCGCTTATCTTAAATCGAAAATACTCAAATTTTTGCAGAGTAATGATATCTTTCATCCGACTCTTAGTGATATTAGTTATTCACGTTAATTTTTACTAATTATATCAATATAAACATTGTACGATACTAAAAAATCACCGTATTTTATTAAACATACAGTATATAAAAAAGCTATGACTGTCAAAAGCAATTTTTTTCTTTTTATTAAAGAATATTATGTATTCATATATAAAAGTAAATGAGCTACATTCATATGGACTTCCATCCCGACTGAAATATTGTACTATCAAAATATTACCAAATTATCATAAGCTCTAGTCGAGAGTGGACATGTGCGGAACCGATCATTATGCGAATCATCCCGAGATTCGCGTAATTGTGTGCCTGATAACGGCTATTTTGTGTCTCCTGAGGGAAGATATTCGAAGCACTCGTAATATTGGACGGATTATTGGATTATGTAGTCGTAAACCCGTAAAGGACGTCGAGTTCCCCGAGGAATTTCGTCGATGGAAATAATTTTCTCCCTTCGAGAAATTATTTCATCATCAATTTGCCATTTCTATGCATCTTTTAATTTCTTCTAACAGAGATATTGATTGTACGACCTACTATTATACACATGCATTTATTGAATCAAGAAATTGAAAGTTTTCGAAGAGCTTCACTCTTTGTGAAAATGCTGTGCAAGAGTAAATCGCTCTTTCAGTCAGAGAGCATTACATATTCGTTTAAGTTCACAGAAAAGTAGACAATAGAACTAAAATCATAGGGATTTCCATCTTTCGATTGGAATCATTCAACGTTGGAAAATTAAAGTCGTAGAACTCTTTACGAAATGCTGCTTCAAAAATGAAAAATCACAAGTATGACGACTGCAACAGTTTTCGCAATGAAAAATCAAATAAGCATCGATTCAAAATTCGCATGTCATGATTAATTGGATAGCTGCAACGGACAAAAATACTATTTCCCTTCACAATTCGAGTACCGAATGAAGTTAGTCAGTTACCTACCGCAATAAAATGTAGCATTTGCACAAGTTTTATTAATTTTGTAACAATTATTCTGTAAAATTTTTTTTACTTCAAGTCTAATTAACTGCTTTAAAATATTTTTCAAGAATAACTTTCAGGTCATTGTTACATTGATCAATTAATTGCCATTTGTTTTAACAATTCATGCTAGTGCTCAGAAAATTCATGCTTCTGCTATAATAATGATTCGATATAGATAATTAAATATTCTTACCGATAGAAGATAAATGAAGATAGAACACAAATTATAGACAAAGAAGAACCGTGTACACATACCGAGGAATATTTAATGCCCTTCTCTTTTTG
The DNA here is from genome assembly GCF_000143395.1 of Atta cephalotes. NCBI lineage: Eukaryota > Metazoa > Arthropoda > Insecta > Hymenoptera > Formicidae > Atta > Atta cephalotes. The sequence continues at coordinate 813,952 of NW_012130131.1, forward strand.
AAGGAAGCAAAGGACGGAAGTGATTTCCATTGGACAAAAGGGCAGCAAATATTATGTCGCGCGCAGGTCGCCGGACCGTTTTATGCTCTCTTTGATGGGAGACACGAAAGAAGTTTGCTCTCAAAGCTTCTCTTGTAAATATTGTTACTTTACGAGTAAGTGAAAATCGCACGAACGACTAAATGAGTAGTTTCGAGTCTCGCGCGCACGCACGCGTAGGAGAAATAATAGCGGATCTCGATGGACCGACAGTAAAAGACCCTAAAGACACATTCGGCCAGAATAAAAATCTCAGTTTTTCGGTTGAATATTCGACCGCAATGACAGTTTAAATACAGCTATAAAATCATAGCATAACAATTTTTGGAGCACTTATCTCCCATAATATTATTACATGATATATTTTTATAATTTCATAAACAGTACTTTTAAAATATAATTACAATTATATGTTAAAATGACAGAATAAGACTTTTCAAGTTTTCTTTTATACAAAAAATAAGGATAATTGAAATAATGTTTACTTTTTTGCATACAGAAATCCTGCTTTGACAATTATTTTAATTGCTTTATATTTAATTACTGTATCGAATCATTATTATTGCATAGTTAAATGATTATTAAGAAAAATCATTTTCACAATCTCTCTCTCTCTCTCTCTCT
>NW_012130131.1:815548-816799 GCF_000143395.1 Atta cephalotes
CTACTCTCTCTCTCTCTCTCTCTCTCTCTCCTCCTCTCTCTCTCTCTCTCTCTCCCTCTTCGTAAAATAGTAAAACTTTTAAAATTTGTTACTCGCTGCTCTCAAAAAGTATGGAAATGGGAAACTTAGGTTTCGATTTTATATCCAACTCATAGCCAGACTCTTTACCGCTTTCGCCCTGATTCCTTCTACTTTTTTTTTCCTCGAGAGAATCCAGGATTTCCGTCCCCGATCGATCAAAACGCTTTAAAGAAAGGGTTAACCCGATACTCGTCATTATCACTGTACTAGGATTTCACGAAGCGTACTGAATTGAGACAGAAGAAAGCAATGGACGTATCAAGTATCACGAGTCTCACTAAACGAAAGAAGCAGAGGGAAGTGAGGAGAGACATAAGTGAGCAGGGGAATCCTGCCAGTTTATCTTTTGGATTCTCGTAAAGGAGTTTAAGTCCACATTTATAGCTTTCCCGTTATCGTCCCACTGAGAGGAAAATATATTACTTGATTTATATATCCGGGCGCACTGTGACAACTCAACTGCAAAGTGCAACGCTAATGGTAACCTATATAATGATAGAAAGATTACGGGATGCATCATCCATCGACACGAATTGTGAGACTCAAGACATAGGTCGTTTCAATTCGATCTATAATAACTGGACTATTATTTACATTGTATGATGTAAATACAAATATACATTTATAATTTACATTATGATTAAACGATTATGCATATTCTAATTTTGATATATTATGATGAATACCTGTATGACATTTTAATGTTTAATTATCATGAAATTAAACTTATTGTGAATTTACTTTATCACTTTGGGATCATTGCCTACGTCGTTTCCCATAAATTTTTTAAATGATTCTGAATAAAATGTTGTTAAACAAAAAAAATGAAAATTTTGAAAGTTTTAATGACAATATAATACTAACAACAAATTTTTTCTAAAGTTTGTTAATATCATACGAAAAACGTCAACTTTCAGCTGTAAAATGCATTTTGTTTTGTTTCGATATGATTTTTCGTGTCGAAATATAGTAATATACAACTTAAAAATTTTATGTATTTTGTTATTCAATTTCATATATTTTGATTTAATACAATTCGATATAAGTATTATGTAAGCACAAAAGCATTTACTTTTCACGTAATGCAATATTAAGATCAATTAAGATGGAATAAAAAAGGTGCTTTTTCCATGTACTACAATACATGAGAAAAAGAATTATTTTTAAATT
>NW_012130131.1:822043-826594 GCF_000143395.1 Atta cephalotes
AAAGTTAAATTAATTATTACTACACACACACACACACACACACACACACACACACACACACACACACACACACACACACACACACACACGTTTTAAAAATGAAAATTCATACTGAAACAAAATACATTTTAAAGTTTTAAACTGATATCTTCATTAACATTAACGAAATTTAGAAAAAAAAATCTGCTACCAATGCTACAATTTTAAAATTATTTTTTCGCTCTTTAACCTCTGTTGTTATTTCTCTCAAAATTGTGACGTGATAGCCAAATTTTAAAAACAGATTTGTATTCAGCAGGTAAAAATACATAAAAATAAGTAAAACTTAAATACAATATTTTATCACAAACTAATGTTACTAATTATGCAAAAATCAAATATAATGTAAAATTACATAATTAGCACCTTAAAAATTATTATATGGCGCATTAATCACGATTTATGTGCACATAATTGATTTGCTTTTCTCTTTTCCTTAAAATTGAGCGCACAGGATCTTTTAGGTGGACACCGAAGAGTAACATCACGGATGTCTCCTAAATTGAATATCGGTCCAACAATCGCACGCGAGACACTATCTTCCACCGAAATATTTGTAGCCGAGGACAAAGGAGGTAACCCTCGTATCCTAATCCTTTGAGACAGCTACAACGTGGCCTCGAGGGGAGATAAACGAGATCCTATCGATGTGAAATAGCGGAACGCTCAGCGGCGATCTTCCGAGAGGAATCGCATTGTTGCGATATCCGCCGTTACAGGAAACGTGCGTTTAGTAACCGTAACAATAGCAGATGTAATCGACGCGATAAAAATATGTTTTACCTCTATGCGGCGATTACGCGGAATATCCTCGGGAATATCGCTCCATAATTTCGCTGTTTCCTTGATTTTCTTAACTAAAAAATTCAAATGAAAATTGAATATAAAACGATGGCAAACAATGACAAAGAATTTGTTTTTTTTTTCGCTTTTGTTAAATTTAAAACGATTTCAGCAAGGATTTCAATATCTATAATGAATTAATCATGTCGAGAAGAAAAAACTTTTTCTATCCGTACTTCTCAACGCAACCGCCAATTAATACTGACGAATTGAAATTGATAGCAAGCCGCGCAATAATGAATGAGCTTCGTTAAAAATGGCGGCATTGTACCGGAAATTCGTAATTAAAGGCCACCTTTATACGCGTGTAATTGTTCCAACGCAATGATACGAAAACAATTGGGAAGGTAAGTGTCATAATACGAATTAAAGTTAAAACAAAAGTGCACGAATGTTTAAAAAAAAACTGTCCGAAGTAATTATCAAATAATTAATTAAATAATTAATTATAAATAATTCTTGATGTTTACTGAAATTCGTTATGCATAATACATATTATTTTAAACATACAATTAAGGAGCATACAGCCACAACTAAAGATGTTCTAAGAGAGAAAATAATGTATTTCAAATTAATACGTTAAATAATAAAATATATAGATGTTTCGGTCAATTTCAATCAATTTTTGATTTCATTATCAGTACAATAGCGCATAGATGTTACAATCAAATCTCGTTCAATGTAGTTGAAAATTTGATTATCCATATAAAAATTCTGAAGAAATTCAATCGTCTTGATTCAGAATTATTGTTAAAATGTTTTTTTTAATACATTATCTGGCAAAGATTTCCAGATTATATTTTATAATAGAAAAAATTTTTTAATTATTAAAAAATTATTATTACAGATTGAAATTTCGAGTAAATTATATAATTATGAAACATATCTGTGTCTGTGAACAAAGATTTCACACAAATTTTGTATAATGTATTTGTGCAAGTGTTATAATAATACGATGATAAAACCATTTTTTTTTTTGACAGAAAATGAGATATTAAGTATACGTTGAGTGTCAATCTTTTATATTTGTGTGGAACGGAATTGTAATAGGAGGAGGAATAATTCTTAGTGAATGGAGATACATTTGTCAAATAAATATCTGGAAATCGATCTGTATCACTTTACATGTTTAATCTAGAGCTTTGTCTTTTTATATGTATCATCTCTGAGACTAATCTTCTAAAATATGACTGCTCTGAATCAAGGATTATTACGTTATCTCAGTCAATGTTGTGATTATAATCAAGTTAATGATGGAAAATTACAAATGTGTTTTCAGGTTTTTTGATATCCGATTTATGTTCCTTTATACAAGTATTAAGTTTCTTTTTGGTTTGTCCATAGAAGATTCACAATTAAGGCAACTTATTTTGTAAACGTTCTCGCCTTCTTTTAATTTATCTTTGTCAGTCTTAATAAATAAACTTAAATTATTCATAGCGCTATTGTACTGACGATGGTCAAAATTGACCGAAACGTCTACATATTTTATTATTTAACGTATTTGAAATATATTACTTTCTCTCTTAGAACATCTTGAGTTGCGGCTACTCCTTAATTGTATGTTTATATTATTAAGCTACCTTTAAAAATTTTTAATATATTATTTTCTCAACTATATTTCTCTGCCTAGATATTCTATTATTATTTCTTCCTACCGTCATACGAACTGGAACATTCAGTACATTCATCCTAATGCTCATATCACACATTGGAGATTGAGGATTGTTAATTGAAGATTAAAATTCGATCAATTAGATAATTTTAATTTTAATCCGTTTCGTTCTAATTGCCTGAATTCATCAATTCGCAATTCTCCAATGCGTGTGACATAAGAATTAGTAGTAAATCTAATACAAGCATATGACGAGTGAAAAGGGATATATTGTGCAATAGCAGGGTATCGGCCTTAGCATATGTTCCACAATGCGTCAAATTGCGTGTGCCTTTGAACGGCTCGTCACGCATGTTGCGCGTTTCGATTGTTCGATAGAGGAAGCAGACCGCATTTCCGTCACCTGCTTCGAACTTTCCGGTCAATTCCCGACTCTCTTTCAACCTGCTGATTGAACAAAAATCATCAGACCAAAATTATTACGTATGATAGAAATAAAAAGAATACATTAGTCTTTGAGATATTTTCTCGTTCCAGAATATTTTCGTGCTGCATTAAAAAAGGTCGTTAATTTTTAACATTTATATTAACATTGGAGGAAGTTAAGGATTACCTCTATCGATCATGTTAGAAACAACATTTATGCATAATGACGAAATCAGCGACAATTATGTGTGCCATAATACATGAGAGTTTGTTCGGGGCGTGAAATTTGCGTGAAAATGGAATACGGTCGCGACTTTGAGGGTTGCCATATCATCGACGAGATCCCGCCCGTATGAAGGAAAATCTTGGCAATACGTATAACAATGCAATTTATATGCGTCCTACGAAATTTACATGTGAAAGAAACGCGGCATAACAACGGATATTTACGCGTCACATTTTTCGTGGTTTCTGCACGTAGGTATCCTGAAAAATATCACGACGATATTGTCGTACCGATCGACAAATGGATTTTCATCTGCCTGCTTCGATCTTTCGATGTCTTTCCGCAAACTTCGCGTATTCAACCTTAAAAGAGAATAGTTGTTCCAAAAGTTGTATAACTTTCGTTATCTTCGTTTAGGATTTCGAAACCGAGAAAGTTCAAAAAGTTTCGAACGAGTTGAAAGACAAAGAACCGATAAACGAAGTATGTTAACTCACTCTATAACACGTTGTGATGTAATCATATCCGTTAGCAGATATTAATACTATCTCTTCGACCAAGCAGTGAAATTTAATATTAATCTAGTCTAACCAACAGTTAATTAGTTATCGTTCTAGAATTAATGGTTATTGTTTATGCTAATTATTACCGCCGTCGGTATTAATTATTGTTCGGATACATTTTCTCTACAGTTTAATCTCGGCTGGATCAGAAAGGATTTCAATATCATTCCATTATTGTATTTCCAATTTATTCCTACCTCATACATAAAAGTTATTCGTACAGTTATTTCTAAATTCCCTTCTAAAATCAAATGTTTCTCGTTTTTTGCATTTTTTTATCATCGGCTTCATTAATTTTTTATCTAGCAAGCTCGAGCAAAAAAAAAGGATAGTTATATCTGACTTTTTATCGAGAAAGTTGAAATGTACTAAGAAATCGATAATCCTGTTTATCCAGCCAGCTGTGCGTGTCAAAATCCACCAGAAATTCAAGTGGAAAAAGTCGACACCCCACAACCGAGTCGTCGGCCCGAAAAACCAGACCACCACTTGGTCGATAACCCGGCTCGCAGTTGGTCTGCCTCGGGGTTACTAAGGGTTACAAACCCTCGGTTTTCACTTCTGCGCCAAAACAATTACATAAGTAACACGTTGAATTGAACGTACTAATATAAAAAACATCTGAAAAAAAGGACAATTTTATTACGTTAAAAGTAATGAGAAACAAAGTCATAAGAAATACGAATATTTTTATCGATTGTCACGCACACACGCACACGCGCGCGCGCACACACACACACACACACACACGCACGCACGCACGCACGCACGCACGCACGCACGCACGCACGCACGCACGCACGCACGCACGCACGCACGCACGCACGCACGCATCACAC
>NW_012130131.1:830442-832932 GCF_000143395.1 Atta cephalotes
AGAGAGAGAGAGGGATTGGCTGGCTGGATCGTATGGTGGATCGTACGGTTGGGGAGCGAACTTTACGGGGTGGACGCGGGGACTGAGGAGTCCCCTCGATCTCGAAGCGCCCTTCTTCCCCCTCCCTGCCCCAATAAGGGTATTTCCCGTCGCCCCCCTCCCCCTCCCCCCCGAGAGGAACGTGGTCGTGAGGCGCACGCGCTCGGTCCTAGATTTCGTCTCGCCTCCTGATTTTTCGTAATAAAAACGTTTGTCTTGCCGAGTAGCGCGGCTCGCATATCGCCGGCACGGTTCGGCGTGCGGCGTGCAGCGTGCACTATATATGCGCGGCGCGTGTCTCTCCCTCTCTTCTCGCGCTTCTCTCCTCCCGTCCTATTACTTTTGTATATACAAGAGAAGAACGGACGGAGATGGAGCCATGGATTTGGGACATATGAATCCAATTCACGCGCGTCGAAAATCAAAAAGGAATGAGAATCGATTGCGAGGATGACAGGTAACACACTGTCAAGCAGGGAAAGTCGAGTGTTAAGGGATGTGACTAATTCTTAAGTGCACGCCAGGAGTGGAATTTTCTCTTGTTCCGAAGAGAAAGATGCCCTAAAGTTTGTCTTCTGCCACGTGGCGAGAGAAAGGTCGGGTTGATTTAGGAGGCTCGGGTGATGATGCTGTTGTGTTCGCTAACAGCGTCGCGATTTCGAGGTTATGTTTTTTATAATAGTAGAAATAAAATACAGTGAGCGAGAAAAGCGCCCATCAAATGGAAACCTCTCTGAAAAGACCTACATATATCAGTTTGATGCATTATTATATTATATTATTATGGATTGGGAATTTTATTAACATTAACATTGTGCAATGCTGAGCTATAATAATCATGAAAAATAAATTATATATCCAGCGATCATACGATTACTTTGGATTAATGATCATGAAATCAGATTTTACTTTCTGCCTTCTCTCAATACAAGAATCCAACTTAATTATACAATATAATTTAACCTCTAATTTATCTGGCGTGGCTATCCGTTGGAACATTTAGAATTTGCGGTCCGAACTACTTCGCGAAACCCACTTTAACACGCTGCACACTCGCGATGCAACGTTCTGCACATAATGATAAGCGTCAAAATTACCACTACAACCGCAACGAAACCATGTAAGAAATAGTTAGTAGGACTAATTTGTAATCAAAATGTAGTAATTGATCAAATTACTAAAATATATCTATACACTTAAAAGATATTTCAAATTTGCGTCATATCAACTACACATTTTTTGATATAAGATGTATGAAATAAACCAAAAGAAATATATTCCATTTAAATTATACCAAATAAGCTATTTCTATGCAGATAAAAATGCCTTATCCGAATTACAAAAACTCATTTTCAATATAAAATTAAAATTGTACGAATTTTTCTCTAAATATTTACGACAAATTTTTCCCAAAAAAAACATTTGCGAGACAAAGCGTTTCTACGTATTCTTATGTACGTATATACATCACAAAATATTTCTTAGTGAAGAGAATCTCCCGAAGGACAAAGCAGGCAACTGGAAAGTTAAATAGAAGCCGGTAATAACGAATCCAGAACGTGCTTCAATTGCAGGCGTACTATTTTCATATTTATCCCTTCCGCCGTAACGATATGCTGGAACTAAGGAGCTCCAGCGTCTTTGTCGTCAATTAGTAGGACAAAACGCAAGAAAAGATGAATTGCACAGTTTCTTAACGATACCAAAAGAAGACGGTTATTACGGGTACCATCGTGCATAATGGCGTATTGATAAGAATTGTTCTTTAAGGACTGTTCGCGATTGTGAGAAGCGGCACTAATAAGACCCTCCCAACTCGACAACAATTAAAGGATTAAAACATTTTTCTGCGACAAGTCCTCCCTCGTTAGACAATTTCGCTTTTTACTAAAGGCGAAAGAAGAGTCCACGATAAGTTTAGTCAAGAGCGAAGACAGAAATATTCCAGACTTTAAAATTTTTTCATTTTTTCCTAAATAAAGTACATTTTACATCGGAAATACTGAATCTGTAAAATTAGCACGACATTTTATTAATATATAAAAAATAATAACTGTTTAAGTACTTCAGAATTCTGCGGTTCTTTATAGCAAAAAAGTTTCGTAGTTTTTATATCAAAAAACTTAAAATTAACACGCTATATCTTCAATTTTGATTTTTTTAGTGTAAAAAATATTAAAATTGGTAATTGTTGGAATTTTCAAATCGCATACATTGATAGAACTTGGGTAGTACTAACGAGAAATACAGCTAAAAGTGGAAATTTTTATCTTTTTCTTGTATTTTAAAAAAGAAGTATGCTAGATACGCCAAGTTAGCGCACCATATTTTTAATTTTAATTTTTTAATATAAAAATACGGAATGCTTTTTTATTTTTATAAAGAACTGTAGAACTAAGGAGAGAGAGAGAGAGAGAGAGAGAGAGAGAGAGAGAGAGGAGGAGAGAGAGG
>NW_012130131.1:833638-837964 GCF_000143395.1 Atta cephalotes
GTACGAGTATAGTAGTAGTAGTAGTAGTAGAGTAGTAGTAGTAGTAGTAGAGAGAGAGAGNGTGGAGAGAGAGAGAGGGAGTGCTACTGAGACAATCATTATTTTTTATATATTAATAGAATGTCGTGCTAACGTCATAGATTCAGTGTTTTGTAAAATATACTTTATTTAGGAAAACGAAAAGAAATTCTAAAGTCTTGTTTTCAATATCTTGTTTTTACTATAGAAAAATATGAACGTCCGATTTTATACATATCTACACAGATAGGTATGATAAGTATAAAAAATCCACTCGAATTTGAATGAAAATTAAAAACAGTTGCACGATTTAAAATACCGACGCGAGAAACACGCTCGATTTATAAATTACAGTATACAACGCGGTTTAATAAAATTCACAGTTTCTGTTTTTTAGGTTAACCAGGTCGCATGGTCTGAACAATTTTTTTTTCAACTAGCCAACAGACCATTGAGCGAACGCGCCTTGTTCCAATTTATTTTTAAGCAATTTCGCAAACGGTGATTATCGTTCAGCGAATAAAAGTTAGTTCGCGTAACTATGTTTGCCATTTGAAAAAATTATTTTTATGCACTTTTATTCGTAGAACCCTCGTGAAGAAATTTATGAACATGTCAATAAAAGTCCATTTAAAATTATTCGATCGTAAAATAAGTTTATTTTATTAAAGACACATTCGAGTTAACATGCAATTACATGTATATGTAGGTATAAAGAAATGTTAGAGAAATTATTCGAAAAATGCAAATTGATTTCTGTCCTTAATGAAACAAAATGTATTAAAGACCTAATGTGAACATGGCGACTTACATAACAATCTAAAAAAATATTTCGTACAATGAATTATGTAGTTTTTACATAATGCATTATATTATTTTCTTTATTTAATATAAGACAAAAGTATTTTATTAACCAAGTTGTATGCAAATATTTTAGAATATTTCATATAATATGTCTTCATTAATTACTCAGTCTTTGTATAATTATATATAATGATTGTAACAGACTTTTAAAATTCGTAACCTCGTTATCGAAGAAAATTGAGTCTATGGTTCGAGATGAGTGTCTGTAATATTACAAGATAGATGAGAAAAAGAGTCGACGCGTACAAATGCGCTCTTAATATTAACCCCTTCGAGCGTACAGTAACTATAAGCTCTGCATGTTCTTTTGAGCCACCGCCGGGGAATTTTCCTGCGGAGAATCTCCGAAAACATACAAAACGAACGAAAACATACAAAAGTTCGTTATCATTATTACTTGCTGAAAAATGTATATTTATAGATGCAGAATATGTCCAGTGTTCTTTTTTATATAGAAATACACACGTGCAAATTTTAGAGAGAAAAATCCTTTATGAGATAAACTAACATCGTCAAAGCGAAAAGATAAAGAAAAGAATTTGTGATTTTTATTTTTCTCTCTTTAGCAAATGCTTCAAAGAATGTGTACATCGAAGGATCTGAGAGATAATAATAGAACCGAAGCAAGAAAAAGAATGAGAGGAGCAAATATATAACTAACAATTTATGAAAAATATATTAAATTTAATAAGTTGATCTAAAAAAATCAATTTACATTAATAAAATTTATTAATAACATTTGCTTCTGCAAACTCTTTTTAAAAACGGACGCAATCGGATTAATACTGCTTTTCCGTCCTTTTGACATCGGAAATGGCAGAGTCATAAAATATTGAATTAAAAATGAAAACAACAAGGGTTTGATGCAAGTTCTCAAACAGAATTGTGTCCACCCTGTATGCACAAGGGTGGCGGCAGAAGCGGTATATAAAGTCGACTTTCGTTCCGGCTCCGTAAACCGCGAGTATATCCCCAGGACTTTTCCTTTATAATCGCGTTGGCTTTATCCGCCGAGAGGACCTCCGCGCCACGGAAAAGTCCACAAGCTACTTCCCGATTTAAGCGAAACACGGAGAACAATTTTCATAGAAAAAAATCCGGTCATTCGTTTTACGCGAAATTGCTCCTTTTTTGGCACGCAGTTTGCTGGAAAATTTTCAACATTCCACACGAGTGTGCAATAACATATAAACAAAGTTTAAAAAACTTGATAAAAACATATTTTATACCAATATCATTTTTTAAAATGATATACTATATTTGATAAATTTTTTAAAATATCCAATAAACTTAGCATAAAGCACACAATTAGCAAAAAACGTATTAATCATGTTATAAATTTCTAAGGAACAAAAACGTTAATTTCGCTAAATACGTCAGTCTGAGCGTATACTAATCCGACAGAAGAAACGGCTACATTTTAAAGAAAACGCGTAAACACAAAACAGAGAAGAAGGAAATGAGAGATTTTTTACTTGAGCAAAAAGGGTCGAGTTTCTTGATCCCGGTGCTTGAGAGTTCCTTCGCTCTTGCCAACAAGATTTTCCTGTTTATATATTACTAGCGAATAAATATATATCTAATGCAATATAAAAAAGATGTTGAAGATTATTACAAATATTCGTTGGATTTTACAATCGGAATTCATTTATTTCGCGTATTTATAGACCTACCTGAAGGAAGAAGATATCTCAATAAATTATAATCATACTAATTCTCTTTATACTTTATGCTACACTATAGTATAAATCGTATTTTAAATTTAAAAAATTAATTAATTAATTTTTGTTTTTGTAAGTATAAATAAGTTTCTTTATAAATAATTTTATAAATAAATTATTTCATTTTCTAAAAGAAAACATTTCAAGCTATTATAATTTATTCTAGCTCATATCCCCCAGCAAGATCATATCGCTTACGAGGAAGTTATTTCCAGTCTACAGTATAAACTAGCCACCTTGTATAAAACGGCCGCCGTGGGATACAACGGATTCATCGTCGTTAAATTAAGCGACGTCGCCGAGATCTCTCGCGCTGTGACTTTTCTTGGATGGTTCTTTCATTTTTATTTATACACTTTCCGACTTTCCTGCTAAATGGCCCAGAGTTTCAATTGAAATTTTAAATAGTCCTAAATAGAATATTGCTTCCTCGTTTAATGCGCTCGCTTTAACCGACAATGTTAAAAGTGTGATAGCAGAAAGTATTTTATATTGTTGTACATGTAATTACATAATTACATAATTATGTAGGATACGACGCGATGGTTAAAATCGTTTCAAATTCGGATGATAGTTCATCCTCGATTTATGTCCCGTATAAGTAAGAATGTAAGAACAAATACAATATTACACGGACGAACTTCAGGTCGCCTTAAGTTCTGTTCCACGCCAGAATGAAGTAGCAATTAGGCGCGCGCGAACGCGACACTTGTTTTACAAACTTTGTTAAGCAACGTGAATTTGCGCACGAATTCACACTCCAGCTAGGTATCGCTTAAGGCGAATTTACCAAGTTCATTCTTCGTCATCCTACATCCCAATTACATATAACGAATGAACGAATTCTTGTTTAAATGTATCTAAATAAAAATCAATTATCTCTAGTATTATTCAATTACATATATAATTTCGGTAGAATGTAATTATCTCTGTAGCATTTTAAAATAACAGGATATTTTCATCATAAAGGTACTTTTAATTAAACAATGGCTTTCTCGATATTATAAAATTATAATTATAAAACACGATATCGTTGGCTACAATATGTTATTATAATGCACATTAAAGATATTTTATAAAAAGTAATAACATAAAAACATTGGTTGATCATTGTGGGAAAACAATTCACTTTTCATGAACAAAGGTGTATATTAACTGCATTCTAAATATTGCCAATAATTGCAGAGAGAACATTCTCTGTAACAAAGAGTTACTAGGGTGCATCCTGTGACAAAGAGTATCCAAGCACAATTAGCTAATCGGCTATACTACCTAATAACTAGGAATATTCATTTTGCGAGCAACAGCGTCCATACAACTAGATCCCTTTTGAACCGACGAGTCTCGATTACTCGCCATCGTGAAAGTTTATTTAACAATGCATACGAATACGTGTGAACTACATAGCATGATTTCCAAGCGCATTCTCGTGCCAATACATCCGTTGTGTTGTGGCAAGCTTGTACAGCTATTGGCATAATTATTGCCATAGTCAATAGAAGTAAAATTATTCCAATCCCATTAACTCCTAGACATAATCTAAATCAAGATCTAAACACACGTATGAAAATTATTAAATAATTCTTGGAAAAGTAAAAAAATTATCAAAATTTAGATTCTCGTTGATTGATTATGTTACTCTTAACTCCAATTTTACTTCTGAGAGATGAGATGTTTTATTTTGAGCCTCTTTTTGAATGAGAACTTAAACTCTCTCTCTCTC
>NW_012130131.1:843992-845883 GCF_000143395.1 Atta cephalotes
TATATATATATATATATATATATATATATATATATATATATATATATATATATATATATATATATATATACATATAATTCACGATATTCGTGTATTTTTATCTGTAAGTTATCCCAATGTGACAGAATCATATAAAAATGCAAGATAAATATGATAGATGTAATGCAATTTAGAAAAGAAAAAAACTGAAAAATTTAGAAAAGAAAAACTGATACGATTATTTGATTCTAGGATAAATGATATCAAAGTGCGGATGATTTGGCTAATGTATAATGCATATTATATATATCATAATTTATATATATCATAATTTATTTGCGGAAATTGCATCGATTATCGCTATTTGGTGACTAATCAAGCCCACAAATTGACTAATTATACAACACAACAAATTCGCTATTATACAACTAGTAATTTGGAATGATATCTCGTTCATTGAAGAAGTCGTCAGCCGTTCCACTGATCGCGATTCACATCTAGTAAATATCCATAAATAATATCTGCATATATAATATCTGCTCGGTTCGAATCAAGTGCGATGTTGCCGTAATTTGATTCGGCTGCCGTACGAATGCTGCACGCTATCGGATTTCCATTTTAAAATACCGAAAACCGAATGTTTCAACCGATGTATAACAGTATCGTAGTCCATTTCGAAGGCAGTAACGATAATAGTCGAAGAGAAGTTGCGATTTGTGGTTACAGAAGTTTCAGTAAAGCTGAATCCTCGTCTTTTTCAGCTTTAAATTTGACAGCAATAGTATATAGCAATGTCCTTGCATGAAAAACATTATTTTTACAATAAATAACAAGAAGGGGCTACAAGATTTTTATGTATTTCAAATTCTTAGAACATATGTTTCGACCTTATTATTAGCAATTTAACTGAACTGGTTTTAATTTTTATCTCTGATCGCATTTGCTTCTTGCGAATTAAATTGATTCATTGTTTCAATTACTGATTATATTTTGATTTACCAATCGCAGTTGAAGTATGTGTACAATAATTTTATTTATTAACACATACTTTAATATAGTTGTCTATTAAAATAAGGATAATTGTATATACTAATAATTTTGAATATAATATAACAATCATTTATTCATTATTATTTTAATTTTTATAATCTATTTTTTTAATTTGATAACAGAATGTATGGTAATACATTTTTATTTAATAACTCATCATGTTCAATATTATTTTATCATTATAGACTTATTGCAACTGTTATAATGGAAGAATATAATCGATAATATTACCAGAATGAAAAGCACTCATTGTGCGGAAGATAAATAGAATAAATACTATCAACTTTTTGCGTAACTATAAATTGTATAATTTTAACCGTTTTATTAATTTTGCCAAATTTGCGTTTAATTTCTTTACACTGAGGATAACCTAATAATAAAGTCGAAACGTATATTTTAAGAACGTATATTTTAAAATACATAAAAATCTGACTTATAGCCCCTTCCTGTTATTTATTGTTTATTGTTATGGAGCCATTACAAGATTATTGTTAATTTAATTTTACATTTATATTATATTTAAAATATATGATGGACTTTACAAATGTGATGCAATATGTATAATTCGACATGCATATTCGACGTGTATATGTCGAAATCATTAGAAATATTATATCGCATTTGTAAAGTTTATATTTATTTAAATATAAATTTTTAATAAAAAATTTTTTAAAAATTTTTATATATTTTCAAAAAGTGTTAAAATCTTTATTAAAATTATAAAATAAATTTATAAAACTCTCTCTAGTATATATATATATATATATATATATATTAAGTAACATATATTTATTACTTATAGTAATAATTAGTTAATTACTAGTAATAAATTATACGTAAATTAAGTTAGTAATACAACATA
>NW_012130131.1:846660-866000 GCF_000143395.1 Atta cephalotes
TTCTTTATAAAAGATCCCATTTATTTCTTTATAAAAAAAATCGAAATAAAAAAATTGAATATATATATATATATATTGAGTGCGAAAGCAGAGATTCTTCTTTATATTACGTTTGCACGAGAAACCCGAGGTAAACTCAATCTGAAGCAAACGTTCCATTACAGGAATGGCCGTGACAGTCAGCGGACATGACAAAGCTATGGCGACGTATACAAGTATCATCTAGTAACATTGGTACATCCGCGCATTTATAGCCTATAAGCCTGATGCTGCAGTACACTGTATAAGATGGAACACTACCTAATCTCGCGTCCTAGCATCACGCTGAACACAACGGGTTGACGGTAGACCGAGATCTAAATTGGAGATCAGTCCGCCGTCGGAATGGTTGTCGGTCAGTCCTTAATCGGAAGCACAGAGATGAACGACGATGGATTAAGTGAATAAACAGAGAAATAATGCGCCGGCATGCGGCAAATATACCAGGATTTCATCAATGTCGACTGAATTTGCTTCGAGCGATAATTAACGTAATTACCAAGAAGTACGTTTCACATTTTGCGCCAAATTTATGCGCAAATGATGTTATATCTATTTAATTTCATGTTCAAGAGAATATACACATTCAAATGCGTTTTAAAAAAATTATATAAATATTAAGTTATTAAAATCAAATAGAGCATATTGTAAAGGATATTATTAAAACTTTGATAAAAATGGAACAGTAAATAATACTACCGTAAAATATAACAATTATTTACACAGTAAACCATCGTAAAAAATCAAGTGCATCGTCAGTGAGTTTATTGCGACATTCGCTGAAACTTTTCGACATGAAATGGAAAAAGTACGATTGCGCTGTCGATACTCTACGCGAATACCATTAATAAGAAGAAATAGTAAAAGTTCATAAATAAAAGGTCACAAATAAATGGCTAATTAAAGATATTAATTGTAAAATAATTTTTAGAGAATTTTCATTTTAAGATAACTAATTAAAAACATGCAACACTTTCCTTTAAAATTTTGATTCAATTATACATTTCTAAATCATATCTTAATATTGTAAAATCTATTTCCTTCTTAGACCTCTCTTTTTTTTCTTCCCCCTTTTTTCCCATATTTATTCCCTACTTCCTCTCTATATTCCCACTTATTTCTTTGTTCTTCAATCTCATTTTGTTATAACAGTAAACATTTCACTGACAATAAACTTCTGATTGTAGTAATGCTTCTTTGGTTTATTAAAACGATATTTTTATTAATTGGACTTTATACATATTTTTACTCGATGGTAATAATCCTTTAATTTATTACAATTTTATTAATTAAATTATTTTCATCAAAGTACACTTTTATTACATTCTAATTTTAACGTTATTTCTATATTTTATTATAATTAATAAATTTGTACAGATTCATTTATCTATATATCAAGGTTAATAACAATTATAGAAAGAAGTCTTTCTACATCAACTTCCACAATTTCCAAAATGATATATTGTACCTTCAAAAAAGATTATAATGGTTTCTACATTTTATTAAGAATTAGAGCATAGGATTTTACATTCAACCTATACGTAATGAGATGCTAATTGCAAGAAATGTCATCATTCTTTATAAAGGTTCCATCTTTTCTTAAAAACAATTAATTTATGCCGTTCTAACATTTTTATATAAATATTTGCGACTTACATTGAAAATGACCCGATCGATGTCGAAACGTCTGTAAATTGTTTTGTTTATTATTATTGTTTAATTTGTACATTAGATCTATTTTGTGCTCGTAGCCCTTCTAATTTATAATTTTATTTTTATTGACATATTATTTTACTAATTTCTAAATCTATTATAATATCATGACTAAAATCGAAATTTCGTGAATTTATCTTAAATTCAACGAAAATTTTCGGGGTAAAAACTCGAACTTTACGTGTAAAACCTTTTGCAAATATGCAGATGTTGCCCAACTTGGAATAGTACGAGCTGATACGGATGCGGTATATACGGTGACGGAATTTACGAGAGCGAGTGCAAGCATGGGTGCATAAGAAACAGATTAACGTTCTCGTGGATTAAGAGTCGTTACCAAGGCTAGTGCTCCAAAGCGAGCTTATGCGAATGTGTTAACGTTCACAGGTTTCTTCGCAAATGTGAATTGAAGCGCAATGGGTTGGGAGAAAGGGGGAAAATGGACACGAGCTGGAGTAAACGTTTCTACAGACATGAAAGTGTAAACAGAAGTAAAAATACGGCGAGTGGAATGGATGAAAATGGAAATTCTAATTACGAAAACGACCGTGTCAGCTGGAGAACGTAACGAAGCTGGCCCACCTCGACAATGAAAGGTCAGCATATGCAGCGAGGCTTATCCTAGTGTCTATGCGAAGATCAGGAGCTTAAAGGACGTTTTAACACTTTAACTGATCATATAGAGACGTCCTCTTAAAATATAATAAAAACGTGATGTGCACTCCATATGTATCTCTTATTTTTAAAATTTATAAAAATAGAATAAAATATACTCATCCTTTTAATTACCATATTACATGAGAAAGAGAGAGACTTGGATATGTAGGTAATATATATATTATAAATACTCTTATGCATGTTAAGAGGATGCGGTTTTTATATTTCTAATTATATCATAAGAGATATATAAAAAAAGTATTTCAAATAAAAGTTGAATAATTTTAATGTCGAAATAAAAAAATTAAAAAGCGAGTTTAGCAATTGAAAAATTTGCAAAAATAATAATAATTTTAAAAACGCATAATAAATACATTAAACTAAAAATTTAAATGTTGGTATATCTTGTTATATTTGTAAATAATATACGTTGTTTCTTCAAGTATGTTATTGAATTCAAAATTAGTTAGATGGTAAGATAGAAATCATTGTACAATAATAATATTCAATTCACACGATAGAAATTTATAAAGTGATGTCACAATGATATTCGTAAAATCAATCGTGTTGTAATATGCCCTTAAATATCTAATTATAGTAATGGGTGCTTTGGCTAATAGATAAAGCTGGCATGACGTGGCGAAGTAAATGACAGAACAGCCACCAGGAACGTAAGCCGAAGATATATATGGTAATCTTATATACTACTAAACGCACACTGATTGCAGAACATCGAATAGCATCCATAATTCTACTTATTTCATTAATTTTTACATTAATTAGATTTACGTTATCAATTATGTTAATTAATCTTATAACATGTACAGAAACTCAAAAACAAAATAAAAACAAATATTTTTTAATAAAAGATTATTATAAAAGTTTTCTTTTTTTTGAGACTCAAAGAAACACATTAACACTTTGAATCTTATTTATTATATAATTAATTAATAAATAATAATTAATAAAATTAATTTTCATACCAACTAATATTAAAATACAAAGACATTTGTAAGTTGAAAAATGTTAAAAAAATTTATCTTGAAAACTTTTTCTGGAAAAATAATAATATTTAAATCTTGTTGAAATAACTATTCCTCAACGTCTGATATCACCACTTAGTGAAAAGTTTTTACAAAACATAGATATAAAATTGCAAGATGATCGTGTTCATGATACAGGTACATATGAAAAAAAAAATTATTTGTATATTATATATTTTAATTATCATTATTAATCTTTAATTTTACTCTTATATATTCTATTTTAGTTATTTGTAATCATATTTAATTTAATCATATTTCGGTGTTATTATTTTTATTATTTTTATTATTTTACAATAAAGACATAATTATATATTTTTTTTTAATTTTAATCAATTATATTTTACATCATAATTTTTACTTGTATAATTTACATTGGATTAATTTGTACATAAAACAAGGTAATAATGGGAATAATTTTTAAATATGAACTAGAAATTGACACTCTTGTATTGCAACGATCATGATCGTGTCACAATAAACATTTATGGACGATACAAGAAGAAATATAAGAAACGATGAAGATCACGGAGTTTTTAATCATAGTATGACTAGCAAATTATTGACGTGTATTGTATATTGTGGCAAATTTTATTTGTAAAAGATTAATTGTAAACGGCGGTGTTTAAAATATTGGTGGCAAGTAATTTTGTTATACTGAAGATGATAGATGGTCGAAAACGTTATATAAATATATTATTTTTGAAAAAATAATTAGGCAAAGACACCCAGCACTAGGCTTATATGCTCCTTATTACGACTTTTATTATTTATATAACGAAAGTTTATATAAAGCCTTTGTTAACTATATTAACTATATTAAATCGTACAAATAAATTTGTTTTAAGTTAATTTTCTTTTTTTTGATATATGAAACTATTAATAATAAATTCAGTTGTGCTATTAGAATTGCATTATCTACTGAAAATTCAGATGCATATTTAAGAAAATATTGTTCATAAAGATGGATGTTGTTCGTATATGCATATAATTTCGTAAATTTTATTTCTACGCAATTCACAAGGGATTCATCAAACTTTGCGCAAAAAAGTCGACATATTTTTTTGTTTCTATGTAAATCGTCATACACAGGGGCTTTATCAAAAGCAAAATTTTACGAACGAGTTATGTAAATTTCGGTTAAAAAATTACTATTTGGAAAAAAAAATAGAAAAATATTTACATACCTACTTATCCAACCTGCTGCAAACGTTCTGCTGCAACCGCTGTGCTACTTTGACTTCATCAAGGACGACCCGGTGTTTTTCTCCACAAAAATCCACAAAAAGATCAGCCTATCGTCGATATCCTCGTAGATAAAACGTAACAGTCTTACACTACTCACTATATATTTACACACAAAATTTTCTTAAAATCGCACAAATACTTGCAGAATTCGTTGTCTGATGTTCAAACTTTATGAAAAGATACGCTTACTAACGATACATTCATGCATTTTATCTAGATTTTTAGGAGCATTCCATAGAAAGTACTTTCCCGAATATCTTGAAAATCTCGAATCAAATGTCCATATTTATAATTAGATTTTATATTTAAGACTTCTTAAATTTATCTTTAGGTGCTCAGTAGCCAATAAAATAATTCGTAGAACATCTGAAGATAAATGTAAGGAAGTCTTAAACATAAGGCCTAATTATGAATACGAGCAAAAATCTTTCGATTTATGACCTATACTGAGCAGTGGAAAAATCATAAGTTATATGACATTTTATGATGTAAATAGGTGACGACGAATCATGCTATATTTCGATCGTGTCATCGGCTAATTTCACTTCGGCCCGATCGTACTTACATATGGAGGAATCTGGACTCCACCATGGCTTACATACATATACATGACGGAATTGCTAGCATAATCCATAATTGCGTCCATCGATAATAATAATATCGGCATTTCGGCAAGATAGATGTGGCAACAATCTTAATCTAAAATTCCAAAAATGTGCTGCATTTACATACATTTCCTTAAGCTCCCGTCTTTCCATAGCAGGAACTCGAAAATAGTCTCAGATCGAAGATTTCTGATATATTTATCTCAGAAAATTACAGGAAGCATACGCACGACACTCAACGAACAACACATTTCGATACGTCCTCAGGCATGTCTCGAGGTTAACTTCACACACATGTCCTCAGGCACATTATTTCGATTGCACTTTGAGTTCATACCGAATTCCTCCACAATTTCGAAGTGTCGATGACAGCGGAGTACTCTAATTTTTCTTGTCATCTTGCAGAAAGCATAAAGTAAATATAATATCATATAATTCATATAATTCTACAAAAATATTTTATATCGAAATGAAAAAATTCTGGAATATCTTATATACATTCACTTGTAGACACTTTATACAGATAATTCCTACAAAAAAAAGAATAGGAATACGTAGCATTACTGCCTAAAAAACTGTCAGTTTTGGAGCCCATTTTGCAGATGCTCAATTTTGTTTACGTTATGAAAAAATTAATTATTGCAAAATTGCAAACAGTATTATAAATATATTTATAAATAAATGTTTATAAATAATATAAATATATTTATACTATTTGATGGAAAATACTTTTTAGTTTATACTTATGTTTTTAAAGTTTTATTTTTACTTTTTGTTTAAAAAATATTGTCTAAAAACAAAGTGGTACATCAGTGACTTTCTTCTATTTACGCTTTAAATAAACTGCATACATATGAAAATTGTGTCCATAACATTCTGTTTTTATTGAGCAACATATTTTTATAGATTATTTATTTTATTTGAGATTAGTTTTATTGTTATAAACAAAAATTTTTTAAATCATAACAAAAATCTAAATTTTTTAATATAAATGTTTTAAGTACTAAAAATGACTTATGCAAAGTTTCATAAAAATTCATTAATTTTAGTTTATAACAAATAAATATTTTGTTTATTTATTGAACAATTAATGCTTGCATCTCAATGTAACTTTAAATTTTTGAATTCATAAAATACTTATATAAAAAAAATTGAGACTTTTATCATTATTTTAATAATATATTTTCATATATTTCTATTAGAGTACAAATTTAAAAAATATTATTTTTTATTACATATTACTTTTTATTGAAATAAATGATCCAGATGGCCAATTGTCTCTAATTTTTTGTATTACTTTTAAATTCAATTTAGAAACAATTAGAACAATCTGTAATTTTTTTAAGTAATTCTTAATATTGCATATGCTTTATAATCTCCTTAAAAACACAAAATCACAGCTTTATAAACACAAATTCACTTTAAAAACATACATTCTTTGCATTAGTACAAATTTGTATTTTTAAAGCAGTGAATTTGTATTTATGAAATAGAGAATTTGTGTAATTAGAGAAATCCTAAAGCCATCTGTATTATCGACTAAATCATATAATTTTTGTATAACAAATAGTTTTTCTCTTTCACATATTTAAAAATCCTTTTTCAGAATTAAAGTATACGCATTAATACGTGTTTGTGAGGTGAATGCCAAAAACGACTAAAAATTCCGAAATTGATTTTTTATTTCTTAGTATAACATAATGTCTCAAGCTGTCAAATCGTGATAACATTTGCTTAAAAAAACAGTGAAAACAGTGAAAGTTTTGCAACCTTGTATTTACGAAATAGTAATCCACAAACATGTAGTTTGCACGAACAAATAACATCGAGTTCTTATTAGAATTAGACTTAAGCTCTTTTAAGACTGCTTTTTCATACGAGCAAAGAAAAGCTAACGTTTATCCCTATTCCGTCACAATTCAAGTCCAGCTCTGAAAAGCTAAAGCTATCGCCTTCTCTTCCTTTTCATGGAGCGAAATTTAGCTGGCAAAGTTACTACGCCATGAATGAAGAAGCAAACAATTAAAAAAATTGACTCAAAAAATGCTTCGAAATATTTGGCCAATCAAGTGGGCCATAGCCAAAATCAGCGTTGCTTCGCTTAAAGTTGGACAGTGTCAAATTTTGAGTGATTATTCGCTGGACTCGCCATTTTGGCAAAAATTGACGGAGAGGGGATAAGAGCCACCAGCTTTTATTCGCTGCGTGAAATTCTAGACGTTTTGTCGCGAATTTGTTATACGCAAATTGACACGAACATGCGACTGCGTGTATCATATCAGATTGCGTGAGATATTGATGTAGTAGTATACATAAAGACATGTCGATGCTTAAAGTCATTAGATTTCTAAAGTATCGCAAACACGCATCCATTTTAACGCGAAAAGCAGTTATTTCAAATTTATGCATTTGTATATAGTATATACGTACTTTATTTTGGAAAATAAAGCTGTAAATCAAGTATGTAAATAAATGTTCTTTAATTAGTTTATTTATGAACAAAAAAATATATATAAACGCTTAATTTATGTATTATTTAGTTTAATATAGATTTATTTGATGTAGAAGTTTAGTGCACGAAAGTGCATGAAGGGACAGGTAAGTAGTTTAAAAGAAAACAAGTTTAAAAGAATCACCAATCATCATACTTGAAATCGTGTATTGTGTACACTTCGGCCATTTTGACGCGACATTTCTAAAATCATTTGCGGTACTTTAGAAATCTAGTGACTTTAAATGCGCTGGAAAAACAGCAACCTCTATGGTGACTTCGTCGGAGTTCGGGCTTCACTTTAGGATCCCTATAATGCAGAAATATATACATAGCGCTGTATCGAGTGGAAATGACAGATATTTTAACCTTTAAAGTCTCGAACTTTAACATTTAATAATTCTATTCACGAGGCCAATCATGTTTTTTTTTGCCAGCTTCTTTCATTTTGAAAACGCGTCGAATGAGTACATTTTTATTCTAAGAAAGACTTATGACATCTTAAGACTGTACTTAAGACTTAAGTCTTAAATGTAAGAATCGACTATGAATACCGACCTGCTTCGCGTTGTGAAATTAGTACTGAATCTTTCCTTATTTAACACACTTTATGTTTATACAGAAAGAGAAACATAAAGTACAATCTTAAGATGTCATAAGTCAATCCGACGACTGTATTAGCATTTTAAGACATTATTTATGGCAGTTTTAAAATAAAAACTATGGATACTGCCCCATATATATTTCGCGTTTCACAGTTGGTAGCCTTTATCTCTCACGCGACATCCATAGAAAGAAACAGTCGAGATTTAGAGAGAGACGCTTGTAAACTGAGCACACTATTTATTTCTTCCACGATAGTTCATACTTGCGTTGCTCCATGCTCAAAGGTTTGTAATATATTTACTTCGGAAAATTAGGTACAACTAGGATGCGTATGAGATACACACAACACTCAACGGACAACACATCTCGACACGTCTTCAAGCAATTATTTCAATGGCATTCGAGTTCATACTGAGTTGCTCCACAATTTTGAAGCGTTGACAGCTGAATATTCGCCCTAACAGAGTATGGCGCCCACACACATACTCTGCTCAACGCAGAGCGCTACACTTCCGACATAACAAACACATTATTTCGATCGCATTCGAGTTCATAACTAGTTACTTCACGATTTCAAAATGCCGAGTATTCGTCTTGACAAAGTTCTTGTGGCAGAAAACAGTTCCCGATCACTTAATTACAGACAGACGAACAGAGCTACGAATAATTGCATTCCCGCGTTTCAAATACGTCTTCGGTTTGTTCCGTTATTCCTCGGATGCGCTCGGCTCGCGAAACGCTCAGCCCGCGCGCTCGTTAATTTCAAAATTTTACTACGCGCTTCAAAAACACAATATATATTCTATTTTCAATATCGTCCTAAATTAAGAAATGGCCCAGAAACATTTTGAAACATATTTGCTTTATTTTCTTTTTGACAAGAAAAGCACGAATTAAAATACAACGCACATCAATGAAAGTATCACGTTTCGAATAAATTCGGCAAATGTAATCTTTTTTTTAGCAACACACGATTTGGCGTTTTTGATTGAGTTGCTTTTTAAAGCGATTTTGAAATGTCGCGTAATACTCGAAATATGAAGATATTTTCGATACATTCCTCCTGATATTTCGACACGCATGTGAGGAATTTTGCAAAGAGGAAAAGCATTCGCTATCGTGAAGCATCGCACTTCGAATACTTATCGAGTATAAACGAGGTCATTATCGAGAAACCTTGTTTACGTTTAATTTGCCGCTTTTTATCTCTACAATATAATCATAATATTCTTCAATATTCAAAAATACTCGTGTAATATATCTATCCCTCACCGAAAAAGCACGAACCATACACTGAAAAAATTTACTAAACCATAAGACATATTTCTTTGAATGATATTAAATATTTACTTACAATAGAAAGATATTTAATTTAAAAATTATTTAAAAAATGATAGTTAAATCAAATTAATGGCTTTTTATATCAAATAAATTATATGTTTATGTTTATTTTTAATAAATATTTACTTAAACCTATTCAAATATTTATTAAAATTTAGTTTTTTTTTCAGTGCACGGTTCACACATGAAAAGAACGATTTTGCTGAAGTATTTAAAAATTTAGTTAATTAATTATGTTGGGATATCAAAATAATTGTGTGAAACTTTCAAATTTATTGCAACAATTTTTGTAAAATTTATTGCAAAATTTTTTACAGTATTTCAACGAAACGTAATACTTTTACATTTCAATAAAAAAACAACAGCAACAAATAATTACCAATACATAGAACAAAAAAAGAAAGAGAAAAATAAGTGTAATGAATAAAATAATCAAATTTAACTAAAACAGATACAACAGCAGAGTTGCGATATAAATAACATAACGCAATCTCAGCAATTTATGAAGTACTTTGTATAAAGCAGAGATTAATTGGAGTTCATCAAACACGATATTTTCACATTAGAATGGTTGAAATCGATTGATGATGTTTAATGGACAGTGACATGCTTGTTATCGGTATTCTATAATTAAATATACAGTTTCGAGATTATACACGTTATAGTTTAATTTATAACATAATTTCAAGCTTCATCAGTGTCTTGATGCACTTCATCATTTTCCCATGATTATTTTTAACTTTTAACTTTTACTGTCTACCTGCAAAATACAGGTTATAAATTTTTAAACTTTATTTTTAAAAATAAAAATAGATATATATTTTTAAATACTTTTATTGTAAAAAATTTTAAAAATTTTTTACAAAGAATTATCAAACTTTCACATGAGCACCTTTAGGTAAAAAGCAGGTACATATTCCACTTCATACCAAATGCGCTGAAGTATGTCATTAGTTATGGTACCAATAGCGGTCACAATTGCGCAAAACATTCACGTTCGGTACTTTTGTGGTCTAAATGTCCACCAAGTTCTTGATATATCCCCAAAAAAAGAAATCCAAGGGAGAGGCTGTCAAAGAAATAAGGTGATCAGGAAATAGAGTTCGCTCGGTCGATCCAACGAAATTCCTAGAAAAACTGAAACTCACATTTGGAAATTTTTTGTAAAAAAAGTTTTTTAGTTGTTCCTTACAATAGAAATACTAGTAATATGTGTGTTAATTTTTTATTTCAAAATACTGAAGATTTATTGTGTACATCCAAATATCCAGCATATTCTACATGTGTAACAAACATTCAATTCCCTTCGCAATACAATCGCAATTGTAATTTCGATTTTAATGAGAATAAGGAAAGAGAGAAAGATGCAATGGGAGCAATCAGCTGGTACTGTCGACAGATGCTTCAAAGGATGCGTACGGAATTCCCAACCTGTTGAAGTCCCGAAATCCGTTTCCTACGAGTGCACCCCAACGAGTCGACGACATTCGGATTTCAATCCGATCGACGAGAAAGGGAGGGTGTTTAAAGGAGCGAGAGAATTCTTGTCAAGTGGCGACACGCGAAGATTGAATTTTCGGTTTTCTCGGATAGCCACCATCACCACCACCGCAAATTCACTCTTCTCCTCTCCGAATTGGCCCTTCGCAAATTTTCCCCCTCGATTTGCGTGATCCAAATCGCTTGAGTGACCCTCGACCACCCTCTCCCTCTCTCTTCATCATTGCCTCGTGCCTTCGGTCCGTCGCGGTGCATTTAAATCGACTGCTTAAGTTGACTATACACTAATCTCGTAATTCATTTACATATTTAACGCGCGCGTCGTCGACAAAGTTCGTTGTACGGGTATGGGAGGAAACAGAGGGTGTGGCAAAGGAAGCACAACGAAGGGGGTAATTAGTTATGCATGTGTACTTGTCGGCCCATCTCGGTGAACCCTTAACTTCTTTAATTTAATAACGCGCGAGCCGGGACAGGAATTATCACGTCGAAGACAAACATGGATAAAAAAAGAAAGTATCCTTCGCTTAATTTAAATCTTAGTGCGAACGCGACTCATCGGTTTTTCAAAATGACAGAACTTGATTTACGAGCAAACGCGAGTACGTAAAGTGTGAAGCTGTTCTCGTTAATCCTTATGCAACTTCAGTAACTTCAAGAAGTTAACTCCAGTTGTTACCTGAGTGAACGATATCGATTATCGTCCGATGTTCTTGTTCTTCGATGATGAAATATGCTCTCCGTTTTCCCTGGAGATGGATGAGAGACGGGGAAGGACGAACTCCTTGTAAAGGATCGGAATGCTTCGCTCGGCCTCGATCTAACATGGAAATACAAAATCGCCGTCTGTTTCCGGTGAGCTTCGGAGAATGGTAAAGTTACGTCCCGTATAGGTATGCGCACATATATTTCGTATTTGGACAGCGTCAGGAAATTAAGCGAGGTGGTCTCAAGGGCGACGTTCGGACCTCAAACTTCGGCCAGGGAACTTTTCTCGGCATTGTGCCTAGATTTATCTCTTCCCGAAGTGTCGAACTGCTTTCGGGAGAAGAGCCGCGGCACCAAGAAATATATTATTACCGGCCGTGACTGGTGTACAAATGTAGTTCGCCTATCAAGACAATGAGGGATCAAGAGAAGAAGAGATGGAAATTATCGATGATTAAATAATAAATAATCGATGATGATAATTAAATTATTATAATTCAATCACAATAACATTTTTTTACACTTATCATTTATTATTTACGATAATATCTAGTAATATATGTTTCTTTATAGCTTCTAAATTTCTGTTGAACAAGAGTTCTACGTGACGCTGAACGGATTTATTTAATTCGAATGTGCTAGAAGAAGAGAGGACAGATTTCTCGACGTTCTACTCGGCGAGATGAGAATCTAAATTATTCACACATTTATTCCCTGCTTGTGTGCTTCGTCTGTATATTTGATACTGTATTGGCCATTGGGATCGTACTTCTTCTTAAGTTGCTCCCAAGTTTCCGGTTTCTGAAATAAAGTAAAAGATCGAATAAGCAATCGCCCTTGTATCTTCTGTAACAAGTTTGCGTAACAGGATTGCATTTACCGAAGACGTATCGTTAGTTACATCTACATAAAATAAAGCTGCTGAAGATTTTTACTCTGAAAGTTTTCTCACTTTAATACTTTGTATTGAGAAATGCCTTGAGATAGAACTATATTACATCATTATGTTATCGTGAAATTCAGTCAAAAGCAGTAATGCACAATTGTAAAAATGCGATGAGACCAGTAATTTCAAAGACAAACTCTTATATGCATTAAAAATAATATCTTTTTAAAGGATTCAAATCGCCATATTGATACTACATGAAAAACGCGTACAATATTTCAGAAATTAATATAATGTCATGGCTTATTTCGAACTATAATTAAATTAATTTTGAATTAATATAATTAACAAATGTATCGATTTACAAAGCCTTCCTCAATGCTACAACGCAGAAATACAATCTTAAAATTAAATACAATCTTTAAATTAACGCACAAAGAATAATAGATACAAAGAATAATAGATACAATAAAAATTTAAAAACATCAATAGTGAAGTGTCAAAATATAAAAAAAATATTCAAAAATTCGAATGTCAATAAGTATTCCGCCAAATGACAATAAGATAAGGAACATTTGGATACTTCAGTCAACAGTAGATTAATTATATTTATCGATAAAGATAAATTTACCAAACTTTACTCGGTTGAGATCCAATTTGTCACAGATTTATATCAAACGATTTGAGAATTCTTTAATTACGAGTATTGCTTTATCAAAAATACACAAGGAAGACGTTCCCTTTAGAATTATTATTTCTTCAATCAACTTACTCTATATTCGCTAGCTGGTTTTTTGCAAGATATTATCTCTGAGAATATCCTTTCTGCAAAAAGTGGAATAAAAAATAGCTTTGAATTTCACAATAAATTAACTGGAATTAACAAAACGATTGACAAAACAGAGATGGTTTTATTAGATGTTACTTCTCTGTTCATTAATATTCCATTGGATGTTGTGTGGATGGATTGGGTTCTATTAAAGGTGTCACAAACATACCAAAGAATGAATTCATTAATTAATGGTCCAATTTGTCTTTACATCGACATTTCATTATTTTAATGGCATTATTTATAAACAAACTTTTGGCATACCTATAGGTTCCCCCTTTCCTCATCATTTCTGACATTGTCATGGAGGATTTGGAAGAGAGAGTGTTAAATTCTTTATAATTTCAAGTTCCTGCATACTTTAGATATGTTGATGATATCTTTATGATTGCACCTAAAGATAAAGTCACTCAAATTTTAAATTCATTCATTTCATTTGATGCATGATAGACTTAAATTCATTATTGAATATGAGGGAGATCATTGTCTGAATGTTTTGGATCTATCGGTCATCAATAAAGACAATACTATTATTTTAGGTTGGCACCATAAAAAGATGTTCTCGGGCACATATTTATCGTTCTATTCGAATCATCCCGCATGTCATAAAATAGAGATCATATATAGCTTAGTTGATAGAGCAATCTTATTGTCAAATTCTACATTCTATAATAAGAACATAGAATTTATAATAGAGAATTTGAAGGATAACGGTTATCCTTTAGGAATGATTTTTTATTATATTAACAAAAGGATCAAAAGTTTGACTTGTAAAAAAATCTACGATGGTTAATAACACTAGTTTAGATAACGTTGACATTGATGAAGTTGTAAGAGAGATAATGGTTTTCCCATATATAAGATCTATTTCTAATAAAATTACTAAATCTATTAATAAATTCAAAAACATGATTGGCTATAGATGCTTAAACAAGCTTAATAAATTTATCAAAGTTCATAAAGAAATCAACATGATAAAAACAATAATGTCATATATAAAATAAAAATAATAACTGTAATAACTGCGATGCATCGTATGTTGGCCAAACGAAGAGACAGAGAATTGCAGACAAGAATTAAAGAACGCAATACTATAAAATTAGATCAGTTCAAATATTCAGTAATCTGAACTAATTCAGAAACACATTACGGAAACTAATCATGACTTTGATTGGAAAAAAGTTAGTTCTTGATTTTGAAAAGAATTATCGTAAAAGAAATATATAATTTCTGAAATACATATTAAAGAACAAAAAAAACAATTTAATGAAAGATACTAAGTATTGGATAACTTATTTTAATATACTTGATGTACGAGAACATAAGTGGTCACAGTTTTGAACAAACTTGTTTTTATATTCGATTTTATTAATTTATTTTTATTTGATCTACATTTCACATCAGTTAATTTTCAAACGAGCAACAATCAGTATCTTTAATGTACTTAATTGAATCTTTGATTGAGAGCTTAGATTTCAGTATTTTATATAAATTACCGTAAGTTATTATTTAATTCTGTACTTTTTATTCACACTAATATATTATTTTAATAAATCTATTTGTTCTATAGAATATTATAAAATATTCGTAACTAAAGAATTCTCAAATCGTTTGATTTTCAAGTCTGTAATAAACTGGATTCTCGATCTCAACCGAGGAATTTGGCAAATCTATCTTTATCGATAAACATAATTAATCTACTGTTGACTGAAGTATCAAATGTTCCTATCTTATTGTCATCTGGCGGGATATTTATTGACGTTCGAATTTTTAAATATTTTTTTTATATTTTGATACTTCACCATTGATGATTTTTAAATTTTTATTGTATCCGTTATTCTTTGTGCGTTAATTTAAGATTGTATTTCTGCGTTGTAACACTGAGGAAGACTTTGTAAACCGATTTGTTAATTATATTAATTCAAAATTAATTTAATTATAGCTCGAAATAAGCCATGACATTGTATTAATTTTTAAGAAAATATATGAGCATTTTTTACTCCATTTCAGAAATTGTTGTAAAACGCAATACATTCAAAACGAGATAGCTTGAAATTCCTTTAAAATCGTTAAAATATGACTGCCCAGTCGGGGGTGAAATCAGTTCTCGAAAGAAGGGCTCGAAGGGTTGGCGGATTCACATCGCCGTTAAATTATCTGGCTACGGATGCGAAAGTTTCCAAGTGTGGTTCGCAAACGAATCAGGGACACCCCCTGCCACCTAGTGCAATGTGGAGGGTTAACCCGTCTCTGCGTGAAAGTCAAACTAGTTCCACGGCATTTAAACTGCCTCGACGTATCCCCCGAGCGTTCCTACTCCCACCGGTATCAACTCATTACGCAGACCTCGCGTTTAATTAGCCCAGTGAAAAGTGACGGGCGAGCATACATGTTAGCACGAACATATACCTTGTTGACTAGATACCGGATGACCTTCTCAGTACCCTTCTTTTGCTTCTCGCTGCATTTAGTACACTCAGTCTCCAGTGCGTCCGGAAGAGTTTCTGAAACAAACAGGGAAAAAAATTACGAGAGGAATTCAGATCAGGGACATGGCTGCGCGAAATTCAATATTTGAAGCATACGCTATGCGTAACATCGAGCTATGAAATTACACAGTTATAAGGTTCTTAAAAAAAATTAAAGGTCGTTTTTCCTTTTATCTTTTTAAATAAAATAGCAATTCGATTCTTTTCTTTTTTTCGTCGATAAATATTTTAGAATAGGAATATATCCTTTCCTATAAGGTTATTTTTATCGCGACGTTCTTCGTAGGAGTTCATAATGACGTATGTTATTTCTCGAATACGCGACGTCCTGCAGGATTTGTCTCAGATTTTTTATCACTCCGCGTCATTTGCACCACCTGGTCAGCTGACTGTACACTCCCGCATATCTCTCGTGAATTTTCTCAGACAAGACTATACATTCTCGGTAACGTATTACCGTCCATCGCATGTTTTATCTCGCGACGGGGTAGCATGCCAAAGTAAAAAGAAATTCGAGAAGAAACAGATGATAAACGTGATTCTAACGTAGAGAAATAAATCGTGATACGTGCGACAAGTAATTAATGCAATTTGCAGGAAATGCAATCTGCGGAAATACACCGAGCAAGTAATTGGTTTCTAGTATCCGTGTCTCAACTCTGTATATATAAGATTTTTGCGCGGAAACGTTATGTTCGTGAGCAAAATTTTCACCTGAAAAGAACTGACGCATACGTTTGTTCTTCGCGACGCTAACCGCGAACGTACACATATACAAAATGTCTCACGACACCAAGGTACTTTTTATCCAAATCTCCTCAGCGTAGCAGTCGTTTGTAGCGGATTATTCATATCTGGAGCTGAAGTGATATGTGCCTGCTTCGTACATATGTAACATCGTTAACGAGACGACCTCGCATCGTGCATCCTTCGACGAGATGAGAATGGCCATTAGTGCCAAGGATGATTCTCTCGTGCATTAGAAAGCATGTGAAAGATCATCATTACTGTCTCATTTCATCGTGCATGTTTTGCCATGTTATCGAGCCAAATGCAACATCAGACACGTTATTCTACGCTTCCACGGAATCGTATTTTTTTTTAATTTCTATATTTTTACTCTTTGCATTACGAGAGTTATGTTTTGAAGTAACATTACTAATGTTTGAATAGAAAAATCTAACGAAGAATAGAATAATTATGATTAGTGAAATCTCAAAACGCTCACCTTTAAGCTCTTTGCCATCGGGCGTGCAACTTCCCTTCTCCAATAGGCAATTTATATAGTTTTTGAGCAAACGGTCGCTCGCCAAAATCGTGTCCAAGTCAATATTGTCATACTTTGTCGTATACTTGTCCTCTGCCAAAACTACCGCTACCACGAGAAGAAATAGAGCCAGGACCTAGATTGAGTGTTAAAAAATTTCTTATTTCTCTATATGAAAGAATATCCAAAAATCTACACTGAAAAACATAATATTGTACCAACAGCATTATTTTAATTGAAAATAATCTCATTAATTTAATAACAGTATTATTAATGATTCATTAATACTGTTATTGAATTTTATTAAAATAAAAGCATAATGTATTTGTTTGTTCATTAATAATATTATATGAATTAATGAAATTATTTTCCATTAAAATAATGCTGTTGCGTATTTTTTTTTTCAAGATTTTTCAAGATGATGTATAATCTAGACAGTCACTAGAGTGTCTGTGTTATATGTAAGAATAAGATCTGAATGAGAATACGAAATCATCAATTATGGATTCCTTGGGAATTTGATTTTAAAATCCGGAAAACTGGTTTATCGCGTATTATCGAATCGTTATAAATACATAGGACAACTGCGAACAAAGTGTCAGAATCCGGAATGACCTCAGGTCACCATGCTAAATGTCGCACGTGCATACGTAGTTAAATGTTTGCCATTGGGCTGGTTGCGTTCATAATCGCGCTGCCGAAACGCAGAATTGTATGCGAGCATGTTTAGCGCGTGATGTGAATATCAACGAGTGAATGCGTGTGTGTTATACATGTTATGCATCACTCATGTGTGCGCTCCTGCTCTTGGACTATGGAAATTCCTGTAGGTTCCATCGGAAATAGAAATTATATATAGCGCAAGGCTCCTATAGGCTTACGGAAAGCAGAAATAGAGAATCGAATACGTGCTCGTACGCTTCATTAGTAGATAAAGATAGAGAGTAGACAGCCAGTGGGATGCAACGGATGAAGTTGTTTTGAAATCAAATCAATTATACAGAATGTGTCAAACGATTTCTCAAACGCAGTTACGTTAAAACGCAAAACGTTAAGAGACACTTCTATTATTACGATTCTCGAATACTTGAAACATCAAAACATATTTCTACGAAACGATGTTTATGAAATGAAATCTTGAGAATGTGAAATATTCATTTATTTCTGTGGAAATTGATTTTCAGAAATTTCAATAATAAGTATTAATTAATCGTGTCTTATTTAAATTAATTCATCAACAGGTAAACATGCAAGTTGTTATTCAAATGAATTATTCATATGTGAATATTGCAAAAAAGGAAATTGTATTAACAATCAATGTCACACTGTAAAGTAAGAAAATAATACATATTCTCATACATACATATATTCTCATACATACATACATATATTTGTTTTTTTAACTTCAAGGCATAAAATGATATTAATTACTCCAGTTTCAAGTTTAATGGCTTTTAATGTTTCTCACAAAAAAAAACAGATACGTAAATCTTGAATTACGCAATTCAATCTGATAGTAGTTGGAATAAATTTTCAATCAATAAAAAATAGATTAATTCTGATGTATTTGAAGCAGGAGAACTAGAAAAAGAAGTTTGTGCATTTAATTATTACATAATACTTAATCTTAAAAAAAAATTGATAAAAAAAAGGTAATTAACAAGTAATTTTCAATGTCTCTCAGAGATATAATATTCTTAAAATTTAGATCTTTTAAAACTTAAGATTCATAGTTTATTTCGTCGAAAAGACAAATCACAATACTTTCGACCAGTTAGTTTAGACTCAAAAACGAGAGAATCTCTCACCCTCCCCTACAGACCGCGACCAGATGGTTACGCTAATACATAACGGGTTAATGTCGGCGAGTTAAGTTGGATGTTAATTAGTATAGTATAGGACCCCCTCTCTCTCTCTC